>NC_063450.1:23919791-24219791 GCF_020379485.1 Brassica napus | reverse complement strand
AAACATTTTTGCTTGGATCTTCCATTGTAAATATCAAACATCGCATGGATCATTTAAAGAAGCAGTATGATGTTTACAAACGCATCACACGAAATGCTACTGGTTTGGGGTTCAATGAATCTGGAGAGATTGACATAACATCATATTGGTGGAATGAGCTAATAAAAGTAAGTAATTTTGTTTTAAATGTTTTCCCATACTTTTAAATATATAACAAATATATAATAAAAATAAATTAATATTTTTTTAATTGTAGGGTTGTCTAGAAGCATCCAAGTTGCGAACACATCTTCTTAAGGATATACCTTTACTTGATCGTCTGTATGCCTGAGTCACTGTTTCTGTTAATGAAGGATGGCAACCTCGTGATGGACCAAGTAAATTACGTGATGCACCAAACCCTCTGACGAAGAAGTCGAACCAGCTGAACCGATTAGAAAATCTGGACCACGTGGAAAGGGAAAAGCTGTGGCCTCTCGCAAACAAGTGAATCCAAATAAGTGGGAGCGTTGTGAGGATCAAGGAAAATTTTGGAAAGGCGGCCGAGAGACATCTGAATCTCTACATCCATTTAGTTGTGCAGTGTGTACGCAGGAGCTAAAGATGACCACTCTAAATCACGAGAGTGAGTTGTATTGGACTGCAATTGATTATCTTGCCTCAGACAAAAGTGGCCTCCAGATCTTCATGTCGCTGCCAAATGAAGAAGAAAAAATTAAGTTTCTAGAAAGAAAAATGGGGAGAACTAATTGGGCATCATAAAGCAAATTTCGTTTTATGGTTTTTAGATTTCTTATTGTTTCCTAATAATCGTGACTATTTTATGGTCACTTATTTTTTTTAGGTTATCAAATAATTACGAACTAGTTTCATTTTATTATGTTTTTATTTGTGTTTCAAATTTGTTTAATATTTATCAATATTTATTTTAATATTTAATTAAGCTTAAATATTTATTTTGATATTTAAATTAACTTAAATATGTATTTTAACAAAATTAAAAAAATACAGTTTATTTTTCAAATTTTCAATAATTATTCCCCCAATCACCATATGTCCAGAATCATACGTAACGCTCATTTAGAACTTTTAAAAATAATGGAAATTGTTGTGCCCACAAAATTAAACTTCTACGAACACAACTTCATTTCATGTGTGATATTTTAAGTTGAACAATTATTTAAATTTTTTATCAAATGTACGTAACTTAACTATAATATCTTTTAATATATTTATTTTTATTTAAAATAAAATAAATATTTATTTAAGAAAATTCTAACATTATTTTTAAAAAAAAATCAGAATGATTTTAAAATTTATTTTCGAAAATTAATTAGTTTAAATTTTAGTTATCATAAAATATAATCAGAAATTTAAATTTAATTAATTTAGTTTTAATTTATAAACGAAATTTAAAATTTATATAAACTATATTTCGTGATAATAACAACTTAAAATTATTACTTTTCAAAAATACATTTTACTAAGATTTTGTTGGAAAGCTGTATCCATTTCTACTAAAATTTTTAATAAAAATATATTTTTTATTAAACACTTAAATCATGACTTATTAGATGTTTGATTTTTTAAAATTTAAACTATCTCTTAGATGTCCTAACTTTAAATGCTTCTATCATGTAACATTTCAATATATGTCAATAAAGTTTGACACATATCTAATATTCTTATTAATGGTTGAATTTTAATTTACACTTCCTTCATAAATGAAATATTTAACCTCATATCATATATATAAAATTTTAGTCAACTATTGTTAGTGTTTATATATTCCATTGAGTTTAAAACCATTTCATTTTAATATTTAAAAACTATACCCAATTGGTTTATTAATCACTGTATATAAAATTTTATATCTCCTACTTCAACCATAAATGGACGAACAATATATATATATATATATATATATATATATATGAAATGAATATAAACATGAAAAAAATACATTAAATATGAAAACAATTACATCATCATATGCATACTAATGTCATATCATGAATGACATATATCCGTTAAAAAAAGTGGCCCGCCAGATCTTCATGTCGCAGCCAAATGATGAAGAAAAAATTAAGTTTCTAGAAAGAAAAACGGGAAGAATTAATTTGACAACATAAATTAAAATTCGTTTTATGGTTTTTATATTTTTTATTGTTTCCTAATAATCGTGACTATTTTATGGTCACTTATTGTTTTTAGGTTATCAAATAATTATGAACTAGTTTCATTTTATTATGTTTTTATTTGTGTTTCAAATTTGTTTAATGTTTTCTCAATATTTATTTTAATATTTAATTTAGCTTAAATATTTATTTTAATATTTAAATTAACTTAAATATTTATTTTAAAAAAATTGAAAAATACAGTTTATTTCTCAATTTTTGTTAACAGCTCACGATCACAGCTCCCCTCTTCTGCTTCAGCGGTTCCTCCCTGCTCTGCTTTGCCAATGACGCACTAAATGAAACGTTGCGAGTTCTAAGTTCAAGGTTCTAATTAGCTACTCCAAAACATAAGCATTAACTCCAGTTCTAATGAATGGTATCTATGTAATTACCCTAGCAATTCTATAGTTTTGGCTAATCCATCAAAACACTAATTAACCCTAAATATAACAAGTAAAACTATTCAGACATGATAAAGCAAAACATAGCAATAGTCTGAATAGAATGCATTAATAGAATATAGTATGAAATCAATGGAGTCCAATACAAGCTCTGAAGGAGTCTTGGATCTTCTCTCCAAATCTATTGAAAACCCTAAAACTATATGCTGTGAATAAAATATGATAAAAGACTCTATATTGCCTAATAATATTGCAGAGCACATAAATACTAGGTCAAAGGCGGCCAGAGTGGTCTTGTAATTATGTGGATCTTCTGGCTTAAGTCGGCCACGAACAAGTCGGCCTGTCTTATCGCGTCAACGTCGATCAACGACAAGAGGTTTGTGTCGATCGATATTATGTGTGTATGTGTGGAAGTATGAGGAAAAGTAACGAGAATATGGTAGGATATAGTAGGGGAAGCTTTAGGTGAACCAAAAAGGTTAAGATAATTTTTTTTATTGAGAAGCTTAAAACCATGATTATCTAATTGATCTGTTATAGTTTGATATTTTCTCTTTGATTTCGCAAAAGAAAGTGTTTGGGTCAAAATCAGTCACGACGGAATCAATGTCTAAAAGTCCCCGGAAAATTTTTCTCGCAATAAAAATTTTGTATATTTTTTATTGAAAAGGTTATACGACGCGTTCTTGATATATTTTGTCAACAACAAGAAGCAAACATTGTTGGGGACAAAAACAGTTATCTCGAAATAAACGTCCAAAAATTGCGTTTCCGTACAAAAGCTTTCTCGGCACACTCTCGAGAAAAGTTCCTGAGAAAAAGACTCGAGAGAAATGGATCACAGAACCAAACACGCAGTCCGACTCGTTCGTTCGGACCTTTTGAGGTGCAGAACTGCACAGACGCGTCTAATGTTTAGCTATGGATGATGACCTTCACATTGTTTGATTGAGCCCATCTTTTGACACAAAATAGAGCTTTTAGTTAGCTTTCCAATTCCATCGGCCTGAGGTAAATCAGCATCCTGTAGCATAAGTTATGCCCGTTTTAGTTAAGGGTGGACAGAGCACACCGTCAAGCTCGGCCGATCGACAATACGACCAGCTCAGCCATCCACCGAGCTGAACCAGTACAGCTCGGCGGATGGCCGAGCTGGACCAAACACGCGACCAGCTCGGCCATGTCCAGATCGGCGGATGGTCGAGCTGGAACGATCATGCTGTCTTCATCCTGTCCTCGCAGCTCCCCCCCCCCCTTCGGGATTAGAACGAACCGGCTCTTGTTTCATCTCGATCGGAGTCACCGCTGGAACTTTACGATTTAAAAACCACAAGAACTCATTCTCTCGAATAACGTTCGGATTGATCATATAAAATGGCGTCGGTTAGCTGAACACATCGAATTGTCTGCGCTATATGAGGAATTTGAATTTTCTTCGGAATCGACGTCGCTTCGAAAGGGCTCATTTTATAAAATCGTAAAAATGCCTAAGTCGGAAAACGGCCCGAAAGGGTCCAGAACGCGGCTAAGAGCCCACTTAAGATGTTATACCAAATCAAGCCCAATCGTTATGACGGTTTATCTTTTGTTATGCAGGAGAAGATAAATGTCAAGTTCGTAGGATAAATGTGAAGTTTCCAAAGATAAACACGAATATTGAAGAAAAATGGAATATTTCCGCGAAGCGATAAACTCGACCAAGGGCAAAAAGGGAAAGAGCAAACCGCCTCTAGGAGGAGTATATAAGGACGTCGAGGTTGAAGAGGCAAGGGGAAAATTCTTTTAGACTTAAAACTCTCTGCACTTAGAAACTTTTAGACATTATTCTCGACATTCTCTATTTCAATGACTAGCAAGCGATTACCAGACGAACGCGCACAAGCAGCAATATCATTTTGTGCTCTCGGAATGTAGGAGATTTTGAATTCCGTGAAGCATATCTTAAGTGTTTGAATAACCTCCAACTATGTTGAGAAGTTTGGCCAAGCCTGTGGATCCTTAATCATTGCAATCAGGTCCTTGCAATTTGTCTCAAAGCTCTGGCAGGTCGAATGTTGAAGCATTCCCTCCATTGCCCACCTTAGCGTCTCCAATTCTGAATGTAGTGCCGACTCGCGCCTTTTTGAGTTTCGTGTTCCCATGAGTTGGGTCTTTCCCATGCTATCCTTTCATACCCATCCACTTCCACTAAATTGTGTTATAGAGGTCCATGAACCATCCACCATACAAATATAACCCAAGCTTAATGATATACCATGGATTTTACCCATTTTTAACCATGGTATATAGGTTTTTTTTAATACATTATAGGTTTTTTGGAGTTTTATTAGTCTGTTTTCAGGTTTTGGAGTGATTTGGAGGAAAGTGGTGATTTTGGAGATAAAATGACAAAGACCCGAAGTTGACCATCGACCATGACTATCAATCGATGGGCGAAGGCAACAATCGATCGACACAGACTTTGTGGTGTCGATCGACGGCGAAGCGCGCAGAAACCAGATTGGGTTCCAGCCGACTTAAAGCCCAAGTCCCACAAAAATTACCAGATTACCCCTGACGAGATTTAACCTAATATTTATGTGCTCTGCCATTGCTCTAGGCAACATACACTTTCATACTTTCTAATTTTCACACAGCAAAATACTTAGAGTCTTAGGTTTGGAGAGAGGACCAAGAACTCCTTCATAGCTTTGTGACTGGAACTCCAGTTTCTTTACTTTATTCTATGTATGCAATTTACTTATTCTATTGTTATGAATTGATTAGCCATGTCTGAGTAGTTCATCTTGTTAGATTTAGGGTTCATATATTCATGAGGGATTAACCCAAAATATAGAATTGCTAAGTGTTAGGATTTAATCAACTAAATTGTTCTTAATGTATGTGTTCTAGAGTAGCTAACTAGGACCTTGTCTATAGACATTAGGGCGCATTCTGAAGTTTGGTTCTTTGTCTGAAATAGTTTAGGTTGTGCTAGGATTGCTAGAAACAAGCGGAGGCTGATTTAGTAAACCTAGTGAATACGTTCAAACCCGTTCGTAACGCTCCCTGGAAGGAACATCGATCGATAACTCACTAGTTGCATTGATCGACGAGCTGAAAGGTGTATCGATCAACACCCCGTTGTTGGAATCGATTAACACTTTCTCAGGACCAACAAGTAATAGCTGAGGTCCTAGATCCGATGACAGATAGTCTAAATATATGGAAGTTGATCGACTATTCTAATTGTTTGAGTTCTAGAATATCCATATATATTAAGTAGACTATATCTCTATAATCCTGATTGTCTGAATAGAAACCCTAAGTCTAACGTCTTCCATATCAATCCTTAAAACCAAATCAATCAACTGAACAATTACATGTTCACCCCTGCTTATTTACATTTAAACCATTCGACTTAGCTTAACTACATAACTAGATTATATCTGTTGTGTGCCTTAGCTCCCTGTGAATTCGATCCCTAAGTACTACAATTGAACCTCTTATTTGAGAGAGTACAAATCACTTATAGGGTAATTTGAATAATATCAAATTTGGCGCCATTTCCGGGGAGCTTTGATCGCCATTAGATCAAATTTTGTTAGGTTTAATCTAAGTTTTTGTTACTTGCAAAAAATTGATAAAAAATTTTCTTGTCTTTTCAGGTGCATGCCCAGCAGTACCAGAAGCAACAAGGAACATACACTTCTCTTTTCAGACATGCACAACTAGAACGGACCATCCGCAAAGGCAAACGTACCGCATCGATCGACAACAACACCTATTAGTCGACCGACACTCACCTTCCACCGTCGACCAAGACTACTCTTCTGTCGACCGCCCATACCCACCCGCCTATACCCACCCGACATGGATCGACACTCCACCTCGGACATCGATCGATACTGAGCCGCGAAACATGGTTGTGACACTAGTTCTAATTTAGGATGCGACTGGGAACCTGCATGACCAGGAGGGTCATCTGCGTAATGCAGCAGGTCAGAAGATAGATGATCAGGGGGCTGTGATCCCTGATAATGATGCTGATATTGCAGCTGCTCAAGTTGTAGACGAGGTTACTAGACCAAGGACATTAGCTGATTACAACAGGCCAGATCAGTACTACGAGAACATATCTGCCATCCGTCCTCCAGCCATACAGAGGCAAGACTTTGAGTTGAAGCCTGAATACTTTACACTCGTGGGATAGACACCCTACTGTGGGGTTATCACACGAGCATCCTATGGACCATCTGGAGAGGTTCGAGGATCTAGTTTCTGCTATCAAAGCCAATGGAGTTCCTGAGGACTATATGTTTTGCAAGCTCTTCAAGTACTCACTTGCTGGAGAGGCCTCACACTGGCTTAAGCAGTTACCACCAGGATCTCTTACATCCAGGGTCGAAATCAAGAATGCATTCCTATGCCACTTCTTTGATGAGGCACACGCTGAAGACTTAAGGAGTAATATTGCTACATTCACGAAGGAGCCTACAGAGTCATTCAGAAGCTCCTGGATCAGATTAAAGTCATATCAGAGAGATTGTCCACACCATGGATTCAATCGAGTGCAGCTACTCAGCACTTTCTTCAGCGGCATGGCATATCAGATGGCTCTAGACTCAGCTAGGGATGGAAACTTCAACACTAGGAATCCAGAGGAGGCGATCAGACTTATTGAGAACTTGGCATCCAACAACAGCACCAAGAACACTGATTTCAAGAAGAAAAAAATCACCCATGCCCTAGGGAAGGAGCAGTTGGAAGATGTAAAAGCTAAGCTGGATAGTGTTCACAAGCTTCTCAAGAAACAAGTTAGCTTTGCAGAGGATGTAGAAGCTGTACATGTCAACAACGACATGGACGAAGAGGAGGATGTGAACTTTGTCAGTGGTTCAGGTTTTCAGAATCAGAGGTCTGGAAATCAGAGTGGATACAGAAACTGCTATGGCAATGGCCAGAAGAGTGGATACAACCAGAGTTCACAGTACCAGAAAACCTACAGCAGAAACTACAACATCAGCAACAAACCTTATGAAAATTCATACTACCAAAATCAACCACAGCAGACTTGAGAGAGCAAGATAGAGTCCATGATTGATCAAGTTCTTGAGGGTCAGCAGAAGATGGTGAATTTCAATGGGAAGATAGATGCTATCCACTCAGAGCTGAACTCAAAGTTTGAGTCTTTGAACACACATGTGAGGAAGTTGGAGACACAAGTGGTTTAGACAGCAAACACTATTAAAAGGCAGGAAGTCATCATGAAGGGTAAAGGAGATGACTCACTAAAGCACCATGTGAATGCCATCATGGATGATGATTTCTGGCAAGTGGTTAAGGAGGAGAAGCTTCAGGAAGGTGACTTCCAAGTCGAAAACTCCATGAGTTTCGGCGGTTCACATTGGTGTCGATCGACACAAAGCTTTGAGCATCGACTGACGGAGATAGACGAACATCGATCGACATCGGTTTCTCCACATCGATCCACAGAGGAAGTTGCAACATGCGCGACGGTCAGAATCCTAACTCACGAGGCGTTCGCAGCTAAACACCATCATCCACTCAAACCCTTCCGTATCAAGAAGTCTGACATCGATCGACACCAAGATCCAGCCGCCGATCGACAGCAACACTCAAACGACGATTGACACAATGCATCTACCGTCGATTGATGACCACTTCTAACCTACCGACTCCAGTTACCAAAGATAGATGTAGCACGACTGAATGCACTCAGAAACCTATCTCAACCTTTAGAACACTTGGCAGATAACTTCGAACAGCTTTCAGATAATGCACCAGAGCCCATGCAAGTTGATAAGACTTCTAAGAGGAGAACCTTGAGGAAAAGAAAGGAAAAGGTTCCTGAGCATCTCAAGTGAGGCGTTAATGAGAAGGAGATGGATAGCTTCACAAAAAGAGTTCACAGGATACCATTGGACAAGCCATTCGAGGAGGTTTACTTTACCCACAGGTTGTGGATGTTCTGCAGGGAAACCAAGGAAACTGAGCAGGACATACATAGGATCTTCAATCAGATCAAAGAGAAGATGAAGCAGAGGATTACACTGAAGAAGAAGAGTGATCCTGGGAAATTTGCAGTGCCTTTCTTGGTCAAGGGCATTGAAATTCCATGTGCGATGTGTGACACCGGTTCATCATTCAGCATACTACCCAAGGTAATGGCAGATTATTTGGGTCTGAAGATAGAGCAGACCAGGTCTTAAAAGATCTGAATCGTATTAAACTTGTAAGCCAATTATGTCTCTTGTGTAGTGCGTATTGTGATTGATCTAATTTTGTTTTTTATTTTTTTTATATGAGCTTAGCTGATAATAAGTGTGAATAAATCGTATAGATTTTTACTAGCAAACTTGGGTTTTTGTTATGGTATTGTTTTTTCATTTTGGTCGTCTTCCATTCTGTTTCTCAAAATTTCACTATGGTGTCTGTGTTTTATGCTGATGTTTTCTAGTAAATGTATTATTGATTGCTTATTTTTTTAGTTTATACTCATCTAAAAAAAACACTTTACAATGACTGTGTATGTCAGTAACTTTTAGTTTGAAGTCAGTTTGCAGAAGAAAAATATTTACCCTGAAAAAAAACAGAGCCTCAAAGCGTCAGAGCGTTTGAATCTTTTTCTTTAATTTCTTCTTGGCGCAAACCAAGCCATCAATCATAGCACTTCCGTTAGTCCACTGACCTTCCCTAGAAATATTTGTAGACAAATTTTGATATTATGTCTTCACTTGTGTGTTTTTGGATGTGTCCAAGACTTTAAGCATTAAGCATGTATAACTCATCGTGCCTGAAGACCGGAATGGAAAATATAATGCCACTCTATTCAAGGTTTGTCCTGGAAAACACAACCATCCAATCCCAGCGATTATGAGAAGTCATGTGATCACGGAACACAATCAATCTACTTTAGCACATTGAAATATGGGGTTTCAATCACAAAAGTTTCAGTTGTAGACATTAATGGAGAAGTTATAAGAAGAGCGATATGTGAGAGCATAGTAGGATTATAAATACTAACCTTTGCAGCAACTTCGCCAAGGAAAAGCGTTTTCTCAGATTGGCCAGCCACTTATTCTTCTCTTGGAAACATGATGAACTCGAATCCTCAGACTCAACAAAGCTGAGTGAACTCTAAGAACTTAAGAAGCCCTTCCCAAGGACATATCTGCCGATAAAATATCCTACTTATTGAAACCCATTCATAATAGAAAAAAGAGTTCTCAAGCTTGTGATAAACATCGGGTGGGTATGGGCGGTCTACGGAAAAGTAGTTTCGGTCGACGGTGGAAGGAAATCAGGATTGGTTGTTTGGTTGTTTTGTGAGCATATGAGAAAATAACAAAATCTAGGGTCATGCAATCAGGATTAAAGAAATATAGAAGTTAAGGGTGTGAGTGTGATATTTCTAGAACTCGAACTCTACTGTAAATATATCCCGCTGTCACTGCGAGTCTGATTAATTATCTAAGTCCAGTGTTGCAGCTCTCGCTTGTGAACACGTAATGAGTGTCGATCAATGCTATTTTTCTAGTCTCGGTCGACAGTACCTTAGATCGGTTTAATAGTCTCATTTGATAAGTTCACTAATGTTCCTAGACGAGTTTCTGCATGTATCTAGCAACCTAAATCAAGAGAATCAACACAGGTGGTTCTAATTAGCTACTCCAGAACATAAGCATTAATAGAAATTCTAATGATTGGTATCTATGTAATCACCCTAGCAATTCTATAGTTTTGGCTAATACATCAAAACACTAATTTATCCTAAATGTAACAAGAGAAACGACTCCTACATGATAAAGCAAAACATAGCAATAGTCTGAATTGAATTCATAAATAGAACAGAGTAAGAAATCAATGGAGTTCCAATACAAACTTTGAAGGAATATTGGTCTTCTCTACAAATCTACTGAAAACCCTAAAACTATATGCTGTGAATAAAAGATGATAAAAGATTGTATGTTGCCTAAGACAACGGCAGAGTACATAAATACTAGGTAAACGGCGACCAGGGGTAGTCTTGTAATTATGTGGATCTTCTAGGCTTAAGTCGGCCACGAACAAGTTGGTCCGTCACTGTCGATCAACGACAAGAGGTTTGTGTCATTTGGTATTCTACGTGTATGTGTGGAAGTAATGAGGAATATGGTAGTATATAGTAGGGGAAGCTTTAGAGAGAAAGAAAAAGCTGAAAAAATATTTTTTTTGACTGAGAAGCTTATAACCATGATTATCCCATTGATCTGTTAAGGTATGATATTTTCTCTTCGATTTAGCAAAAGAAAGCAAGATAAAATATCTATAAAAATAGAACATATCAAATACAAACTACAAGTAGAGAAAAAAAGAGCAGATCAAGAATACAAACTACAAGGATAAAAAGATAAAATGTGAATGTTGAAGCATGTCAACAGTATTGAACACAACCCCAAAATCATTCTAGTTTTTTCTGCTACACAAATCTGTATTATTCTTAATCATAATTATATTATAAATTAGATGCTAGATATATATAATATTTTGATACAAAAAGTAAAATTTTATTAACATATTTATTTTATATTATATATTATATTTATTGAGATATTCCACATGATTATGTTTTAATTTCTTAAAGTTTCTTTAGCCACTCAAATAGTTGGGTTCGTGCAATGAGCCATACATGCTGCTTGCGTATCATAACATTTTAATATTTCCGGTGCGTTGTTACAGCAAATACAACGTCTTCCGGTACATCCAAGGAGACGGACGCATTTTCTATCGAAGTCTAAACCATCGGCGTTTCCCACTATATAAGAAAAAATAGGATTAAAAATGGGAATATAATAGTATAAGCATAGTTGCAATTCCTATCATGATAAAATGATGAAAAATTGAATATATTTTGTATATGCATAATTGTATTGTACATACATTGATGTAGAGGAACAAGAGAAATCATGATGAGGCACATGATAGCAAGATGTGATGATGACATTATCCTAATACTCTTCTACTTAACTTTGTGTTTGTTTGCTAATTGATGGTTGTATTTCCTAACCCAAAGCCAAACACACAACCGTAACACTAGCTAATAGCATCAAGTACTAGCTCTTCGTGCTTCCGACTCCAATCTATTCAATAACCAACGAGGACCACCAGAAGCTACATATGATTGGCACCGATGGTCTCTAGTCACGCTTACTGCAATTTCCTCTGCAACCTTATTCCTTGCACCTTCAACATGTTCTAGAGAGCACGGATACAAGAACGGAAGTGCATAAATAATCTTTTCTAGCAGGTAACCAAACCAAGGGAATCTGGTTGGGTTCAAAAGGGCCTCCCTGGCCATTCCACAATGATATTCGTATGGTGCGTCGATATACGACTTTCCATCACCCAGCAAAATCCCTGCAACTCTGCTTCAAGCTTGGAATTAACACCAGTAAAGGCTCTTCTACTGTGTAAAAGAGCTTTTCCATCGTGATTCCTAATTATCCAAGCAGCTCCACATATACGTTCAGCACTATTCCAGCTCACACCAACATTGCATTTTAACAAGCCTGCAGGAGGAGGAGACCACGAAACAGAACTGTTAAAAGTCTCCACCTGCACTGGCTAAGCTTGAGGAACCTTGAAGTTGACGACCACTCGTCAGCCTCTTCCAGTGCCTTAGCTGCTGCAGTACAAGAACTTGCTTGCACATTTTCAAAGATCAGGGCGTTTCTAGTTTTCCAAATCTGCCACAGTACCCAGGGGAAGACTCTGTTCTGTGTATAGTGTGAACGTCTCCCATTGGCGAAGATGAGATGATAAACATTGAGGAAAACAGAAGACCTTGAGAAACCATTTAGTGGTAATTGCACACCTGAACGATCCCATACCTCCTTGGCAAAGGGACATGAGAACAAAAGATGACAAATAGACTCAGAGCTAGCTTGACATAGTCAGCATCTGGAATCCAAATGCAAGCCTCTTGAATTCAGGCGTTCTTTCACTGGCACAGCTCCTGCCAATACTCTCCACAAAAAATGTTTTAACTTCGGTGGTGCTCTGATTTTCCAGATAGCTTTCCACAGATTATTTTCAATAGGTGGGAGACCAACGTGAAGAGGTTGTTGATGCTCTTTCAAAAGTTCCAAAAGTTTCCTACCCGACTGAGAAGAATAGCAACCATTGGCAGTGTAACCCCATTTAAAAGAGTCCTTCCTACTCATGTGAGGTTTCAGTTTGAGAACTAACTCGGCGTCCTCATCTGTGAACGTCTGCCTCACCAAATTGACATTCCATTGACACGACCCTTCTACCAAGAGATCAGCTATCGTCAGAGTGAGATCAATGACACTATCTTGCCTGTACATTGGAATTTTAGGCACACCATCAATGATCCACTTCTCACACCAGACGTTAGTATCTCTGCCATCACCTACATCAAGGACCAAACAAGAAAAGATGTATATATGAAAATGCTGTAGTTGGTATAACTTATAGTACACGAAAAATAAAAATGCTTCTTCAATATTTCGATCTCATTCATATTAACAACTCTCTTCCAAACATGAGACTACGCCAAGCAAAGGATGGGCGAGCACCCATGTCACATTCAAGAAAGGAGCTCCGCATGTAATATCTACTTTTGAGAACCCGAGCCACAAGAGATTCAGGGCGAGACGAAATCCTCCATGCTTGTTTACAGAGCAGCGCTTGGTTGAATTTCTCGATGTCATGAAAACCTAAACCACCCTCCTCTTTTTTCCAACAGAGCTTTTGCCATGATACCCAAGCGATCTTCTTTTTACGCACTCCACTACTCCACCAGAACTCCGACATCACACTTGTGAGCTTCCTACACAGGTCTTTCGGTAACCGGAACACCGACATAGCGTAGAGAGGTAACGCGAAACATTTTAGCGCATACTTGGTATGATTCAAACAGTCTTATAACGTTGGTATAGCGAAAAATTTGACAAAAATTCAAATTTTAAACTCTGCGATGTTATTGCCTTAATTGTTACCAACTATCTAAAAAAATCAATTCAAATGTATTGTGCAAATATTTTTGTTAACAATATATTGTAGATACAATATTTAATAACAAAATCCGGAAATATTTATATTGCTTCGTCTACAAGTTTTATTTAATATCACAATTAGTTATATTTTCGTTATACTTACAGAATTTTCGCTAACCTACTTTAATTGGATTAGCATTAACTCTTACAAATTAAAAAAAGTATATTCTAATTACAATATACTCGCATAATATTCCTTATTCCACAAAGTAACATATTTATCAAATCTTTAAAATATTGTGACCTACATTTGCGTAACCTAAATCCGTTGTACCACCTACCAATTATAAATATAGCATCAGAATACCACAATATTCATCAAACCTATGGATACAGAAAAAAAAATGGCGAACAATATGCAGCTAACTTTCTTGAACGATATCAAACCACCCAAGACTGCATGTCGCATCCAAGTGAAGATTATTCATACATGGAGACATTTCATGAAAGACGTTGGAGAATCTATGGAACTAATCCTATGTGATGCAAATGTAAATTTAACGTTCTATATCGATTTGTGATTTCTATATATTGATTTTGTTAAGATACAAGCTAACGGATATAATTCTTTTTATCTTTTTAAAGGGAACAAAAATCCATGCCTCGTGTAATAAGACATACATTGCTTAATTTGCCAAACATGTCTGTCTTGGAGTATAGATAAGTATATATTTAATCTTTTTAGTGGGCAAAGATTGGGGTTCTGCCGGTGGGGAAATTTTGCAGAGAATCTTCACACAGCTAGCCAGTAAACAGAAGGCATGGTAATATGTCTTCTACGATTTGCTAAGATTGGGAAATATAGAGATATCTAATATTCAACTTATGTTTTGATCTACACATTTATATATTGCAATAATAGATATTAACCTAGAACACGGCATTTTGTTCAACTTAAGAGGCTCTTCATATTTTATTTATTAAGTGAAGTTCAAATCTCAAATGCTTATGATGCAAGTCAGATGTTTGTCAATCCTGAAATACCAGAAGCAGGTGAGTTTAAACAAAGGTCTTTAACAATCTTATAATAAAAAATATATAGAAATCTACTAACACATTAAAAAAAACTAATATCTCTAATACCAATCCGGTTGCATGTTTTGTCGGATAGTGCTTCAGATCTTCTTCAAACACATCAATATCCTCAGCTTATATATGTCCAGATATGTTCTTAGTTCGGAAACAACAATCAAACTGTTCCTGTATATTTTTTTTTGCAAAGGTTACCGGTTCATATCGGAGAGGAACGGGTCTGTGGTGTCCTCCTGCGGTCGCTGAATCGCCATCGATCGGAGAAGACTTTCGTTTTTATTTCTTTGTTCGATATGTCCAGATGTTGTCGTAACTTACAAGATCACGCATAGGCTTGGGCCTCGATATAAGAATTGAATTTGTTAACATTTAAACTCATTTTTTTAAAACCCAATATTTAAAAAAAAAGTCATCAAAAACCCATTCTTTCAAAACCCATTTTAATAAATCATAAATTAAAAAATTAGATTTTAATTTTTCAAGTATAATTTAAATATTGACCATGTTTAGAAAAAAAAATTTATAATAACTACAGATTAAATCCCTTTTATATATTTGGTTTTCTATTTTGAATATGATATATATATATATATATATATATGTGTGTGCAACAATCTTTCCAATAGCGACAGATATAATTACATTTCATAATTTCTATACTATTAAACAAACAAACATCATTTTAAAAAATATTTCAACCAAATTTCAAAAACGCAAACGCTTGATCAAATCCATATAAATCATGATGACTTTAAACTTAAAAAATCTATATAAACACAATAATAATCTACGTAAACTTTGGTTTTAGCCGGAAAAAAACCCGCGCTTTCTAAGCGCGGGTCAAAATCTAGTTATAATTAAAAAAGCTTTACACCATTTTTGCCCTCCGTGTAATAAAATAGTTCAACATAATAGTGAACTGGTAAACCGTAAAAATATCTAAAATAATTTTTAAAAAACGAAGATAGGTTGAGATTTTATGTTGTCACTATTGACTTCTTGAACTTGACTTAGCTATGCTTGCATGGAAAGTGTTTCCATACTGCTTTCTAGTTTTATTTTGCTATCCTTATCACTCTGAAGCAAGTATGACAAAGTCTAAAGAATAAGAAAACTTCATAGCATCATATTATACAGAGATTACTTTAGGATAGTTGGTGTATTCTCCGCTTGTTATTCTTCAATTATATATTGTTTGCCATCGATCTCCAATAGCTTTCCCATAGTTTTATTTCTCATTAAAATGATCTATTACCAAATCTACTCGCTTTCTTTGCATATACTTTCATTTCAACATCTATAGACTATGTATTTGATGAGTGAAAAGAGGGTTATAGTCCAAAATATCAAAGAAAACTAATTATAAATACAATAAATAATTTATTTATATAGTTAAACCAATTAACCAGGTCTTAAAAGATCTGAATCGTATTAAACTTGTAAGCCAATTATGTCTTTTGTGTAGTGCGTATTGTGATTGATCTAATTTTGTTTTTTTAATTTTTTTATATGAGCTTAGCTGATAATAAGTGTGAATAAATCGTATAGATTTTTACTAGCAAACTTGGGTTTTTGTTATGGTATTGTTTTTTCATTTTGGTCGTCTTCCATTCTGTTTCTCAAAATTTCACTATGGTGTCTGTGTTTTATGCTGATGTTTTCTAGTAAATGTATTATTGATTGCTTATTGTTTTAGTTTATACTCATCTAAAAAAAACACTTTACAATGGCTGTGTATGTCAGTAACTTTTAGTTTGAAGTCAGTTTGCAGAAGAAAAATATTTACCCTGAAAAAAAACAGAGCCTCAAAGCGTCAGAGCGTTTGAATCTTTTTCTTTAATTTCTTCTTGGCGCAAACCAAGCCATCAATCATAGCACTTCCGTTAGTCCACTGACCTTCCCTAGAAATATTTGTAGACAAATTTTGATATTATGTCTTCACTTGTGTGTTTTTGGATGTGTCCAAGACTTTAAGCATTAAGCATGTATAACTCATCGTGCCTGAAGACCGGAATGGAAAATATAATGCCACTCTATTCAAGGTTTGTCCTGGAAAACACAACCATCCGATCCCAGCGATTATGAGAAGTCATGTGATCACGGAACACAATCAATCTACTTTAGCACATTGAAATATGGGGTTTCAATCACAAAAGTTTCAGTTGTAGACATTAATGGAGAAGTTATAAGAAGAGCGATATGTGAGAGCATAGTAGGATTATAAATACTAACCTTTGCAGCAACTTCGCCAAGGAAAAGCGTTTTCTCAGATTGGCCAGCCACTTATTCTTCTCTTGGAAACATGATGAACTCGAATCCTCAGACTCAACAAAGCTGAGTGAACTCTAAGAACTTAAGAAGCCCTTCCCAAGGACATATCTGCCGATAAAATATCCTACTTATTGAAACCCATTCATAATAGAAAAAAGAGTTCTCAAGCTTGTGATAAACATCGGGTGGGTATGGGCGGTCTACGGAAAAGTAGTTTCGGTCGACGGTGGAAGGAAATCAGGATTGGTTGTTTGGTTGTTTTGTGAGCATATGAGAAAATAACAAAATCTAGGGTCATGCAATCAGGATTAGAGAAATATAGAAGTTAAGGGTGTGAGTGCGATATTTCTAGAACTCGAACTCTACTGTAAATATATCCCGCTGTCGCTGCGAGTCTGATTAATTATCTAAGTCCAGTGTTGCAGCTCTCGCTTGTGAACACGTAATGAGTGTCGATCAATGCTATTTTTCTAGTCTCGGTCGACAGTACCTTAGATCGGTTTAATAGTCTCATTTGATAAGTTCACTAATGTTCCTAGACGAGTTTCTGCATGTATCTAGCAACCTAAATCAAGAGAATCAACACAGGTGGTTCTAATTAGCTACTCCAAAACATAAGCATTAATTAATAGAAATTCTAATGATTGGTATCTATGTAATCACCCTAGTAATTCTATAGTTTTGGCTAATCCATCAAAACACTAATTTATCCTAAATGTAACAAGAGAAACGACTCCTACATGATAAAGCAAAACATAGCAATAGTCTGAATTGAATTCATAAATAGAACAGAGTAAGAAATCAATGGAGTTCCAATACAAACTTTGAAGGAATATTGGTCTTCTCTACAAATCTACTGAAAACCCTAAAACTATATGCTGTGAATAAAAGATGATAAAAGATTGTATGTTGCCTAAGACAACGGCAGAGTACATAAATACTAGGTAAACGGCGACCAGGGGTAGTCTTGTAATTATGTGGATCTTCTAGGCTTAAGTCGGCCACGAACAAGTTGGCCCGTCACTGTCGATCAACGACAAGAGGTTTGTGTCATTTGGTATTCTACGTGTATGTGTGGAAGTAATGAGGAATATGGTAGTATATAGTAGGGGAAGCTTTAGAGAGAAAGAAAAAGCTGAAAAAATATTTTTTTTTGACTGAGAAGCTTATAACCATGATTATCCCATTGATCTGTTAAGGTATGATATTTTCTCTTCGATTTAGCAAAAGAAAGCAAGATAAAATATCTATAAAAATAGAACATATCAAATACAAACTACAAGTAGAGAAAAAAAGAGCAGATCAAGAATACAAACTACAAGGATAAAAAGATAAAATGTGAATGTTGAAGCATGTCAACAGTATTGAACACAACCCCAAAATCATTCTATTTTTTTCTGCTACACAAATCTGTATTATTCTTAATCATAATTATATTATAAATTAGATGCTAGATATATATAATATTTTGATACACAAAGTAAAATTTTATTAACATATTTATTTTATATTATATATTATATTTATTGAGATATTCCACATGATTATGTTTTAATTTCTTAAAGTTTCTTTAGCCACTCAAATAGTTGGGTTCGTGCAATGAGCCATACATGCTGCTTGCGTATCATAACATTTTAATATTTCCGGTGCGTTGTTACAGCAAATACAACGTCTTCCGGTACATCCAAGGAGACGGACGCATTTTCTATCGAAGTCTAAACCATCGGCGTTTCCCACTATATAAGAAAAAATAGGATTAAAAATGGGAATATAATAGTATAAGCATAGTTGCAATTCCTATCATGATAAAATGATGAAAAATTGAATATATTTTGTATATGCATAATTGTATTGTACATACATTGATGTAGAGGAACAAGAGAAATCATGATGAGGCACATGATAGCAAGATGTGATGATGACATTATCCTAATACTCTTCTACTTAACTTTGTGTTTGTTTGCTAATTGATGGTTGTATTTCCTAAGGATGTACAGTTGAGACTATATATATATAATTATGTAAGAGCAACCTTATTACTCTAGTATCTAAAATATAAATCATAAAAGATTTTCTTTTAATAAAAATAAATAAATTAAGTAACATAAATCTATAAAATAGTGTAAGAAATATATATTAACAAATGTAATTAAAGGTCTTAAGAATATTTCATAATATCTTAAATACATTTTTTGTCTATTTTCTCAATTTGTCCTTTATTACTTAGATATTCATTGAATTGTATGGATAAATTGCTAAATTATGCATTCATTGTATGGTTTACTTATTTTAGTTTTTCCTATTTCAAAGTAAAAAGTTTAATAAAACTATAACTTTTTTATAAAATAACGTATCTGTTATCATTAATCAATTATTGTAAACCAATAATTAATCTATTTTATGAATTTTTTATTTTTCTTGTTCGTTTAGTTGTGATTTATCATTGTCCATAATTTTTTATATAGAAGGCTAAAGGTTGCAATGGTTGACAATGAAACATTGCAATGGTTAGTTAATTGTTGCAATGGTTAATACCAAATTTTGCAATGGCTCATCAGCGAATACAACAAGCACCAAATTGTATAATCACGAGAGGATACAATTACAATGGTTTATTACCCTATATTATAATGGTCCATCACCAATAGTTGCAATCACCAACAATTGCAATGTCTAATTTAGTTAGTTTCAACTGTTCATCTAGAAAATTATTATAGTTCACTTAAACGGTTTCAAAGAATCACCTAAATCTCCACAAATTATTCCCATGTATGTGTAATTAAAATTCAATTAATAAATATCACACGGATATATTAATAAATAAAATTACCTAAATAGACATGGACATTTTATCTGAAACCCAAATAAATAAAACCAAAGCAGACAAAACAAATCCACACCAAAACATGGTATTATAAACCATATAAGATAATATAAACCATATATTTAATTTTTTAAAATTATAATATTAGAAAAATAATTAAATTACACAACAAAGCAAATTATCATAAAATTTTTAACATATATATATATTAACATAGTCAAAAATAACGTAGTCATGATCAAACTTTTAATATAATCTAAAGATATGATAAGATCTTTGATGGATTTTTAAAAATTAATCTATTTTGTGATTTGTTTTATTTTCCTTGTTGTTTGTTTAGCTGTGATTTATCATTGTCCATAACTTTTTATATAGAAGGCTAAATGTTGAAATGGTTGACAATCAAACATTGCAATGGTTAGTTAATTGTTGCAATGGATAATAACAAAATTTGCAATGTCTCATCACATAATACAACAATCACCAAATCTATAATTACAAGAGGATACATTTACCAGAAATTACAATGGTTCATTAACATATTCTATTACAATGGTCCATCGCCAATAGTTGCAATCACCAACAATTGCAATGTTTTATTTAGTTAGTTTCAATTGTTCATCTGAAAAAATATAATAGTTCACTTAAACGGTTTCGAAGAATCACCTAAATCTTTACAAATTATTCCCATATATGTGTAATCAGAAATTCAATTAATAAATAGCACATATAACAAACTCATACATAAATTAAAATCTGCACATATGAAAATATTTGTTCATGGTTAACATTTTATGTTGCATTAATAGACCCATACATTTACTGTGAAACCCGAATAAATAAAACCAAAGCAGACAAAAAAACAACAGCAAAACATGATATTATAAACCATATAAGATAATATAAAATAATATATTTAATTTTTTAAATATATAATATTATAAAACAATTAAATTACACAACAAAATAATTATCATAATATTTTAACATATATATATATATATATATATATATATATATATATATAGTAACATAATCAAAAATAACGTAGTCATGATCAAACTTTTAATATAATCTAAAGATATGATCAGATCTTTAATGAATTTTTAAAAATCAATCTATTTTGTTAATTTATTATTTTTCTTTTTGTTAGTTTAGTTGTGATTTATCATTGTCCATAATATTTTTATATAGAAGGCTAAAGGTTGCAATGGTTGACAATCAAACATTGCAACAGTTAGTTAATTGTTGCAATTGATAATACAAAAACTTGCAATGGCTCATCATGAATAAAACAATCACCAAATGTTATAATCACAACAGGATACAATTACCTGCAATTACAATGGTTCATTACCATATTCTATTACAATGGTCCATCACCAATACTTGTAATCACCAACAATTGCAATTTCTTATTTAGTTAGTTTTAACTGTTCATTCTAAAAAAAATATAATAGTTTACTTAAACGGTTGGCAAGAATCACCTAAATCTCCACAAAATATTCCTATTTATGTGTAATTAGAAATTCAATTAATAAATAGCACATATAACAAACTCATACATTAATTAAAATCTGCATTATATGAAAATAGTTTTTTCATGGTTTACATTTTTAATATTGATCTATTAATAAATAAAATTTCCTAAATAGACCCGAACATTTTATCTGAAATCCGAATAAATAAAACCAAAGCAGACAAAAAGAATCCACAAAAAACATGATATTATAAGCCATATAAGATGATATAAAACCATATATTTAATTTTGTAAATATATAATATTATAAAAATAATTAAATTACACAATAAACCAAATTATCATAATATTTTTAACATATATATATAGTAACATAATATTTTTTTTCATCATTTTAATATAATCTAAAAATATGAACAAGATCTTTAATGGATTTTTAAAAATTAATCTATTTTGTGAATTTTTTATTTTTCTTTTTGTTAGTTTATCTGTGATTTATCATTGTCCGTAATGTTTTTTATAGAAGACTAAAGGTTGCAATGGTTGACAATCAAACATTGCAATGGTTTGTTAATTGTTGCAATGGTTAATACAAAAATTTGCAGTGGCTAATCACCGAATACAACAATCATCAAATGTTATAATCACGAAAGGATACAATTACCAATAATTACAGTGGTTTATTACCATATATATATTTTTTTGGATGAAATTTCAAATTTATTAAGCTGTGGGATAAACTTTACAAAAGAATTGGCTACCTAAAGAATATATAATATATAGACCAAAAGAGAAATCAAATGTGATTTGAAAAGACTAGGGAGCTACTTCAAACCATCTACACAATAGGCCTTCAAACTTGTGATTTGGTCCATACGTGAGGGATGAGATACGATTCCTCATTTTCCTATCAATGGAACGGGTAATCTGAGCTGTTGTTGACCAAGGTTTCTAATGTCTCCGCCCGTTACGCTCCCTCCAGACATGATAAATCGTCATCTGAAAAACCAATCTCACCAAAATCGAGTCCATAGGATGGAACCGGATGTGATGAAGCGACCTTAGAGTATCATATCAGTCTGGATCCATTCGTTTACCTAGTAACCGACTAGCCACATTGTCCCACAAGCAAAGTAACCGACTAGTCACATTACCATATGTGTTTGGGTATTTAACTTTGTATATAGAACTTTATTTTAAACTTATTTTCTATCCATATTTTTAGATTCGATTTCTCCCCTTTTGTTGTAATAATAAAACCATAAATCTGAAAGTCATATATTAAATAAAAAATATTCACAAAAATTTAGTATTATAAAGAATTTAATTAAGTCACACATAAACAATTAAAATAATGAATATTTTGGATAAAAAAATATTAATAATTTAGATTTGAACAAATGTTTAAAACTAAAATTTTAATATATATATAACGTTACGATAAACCAAAAACAATATGTTAATATAGGCCCATGCATAAAAACCGATAACCAAAAAAAAACTAAAAACCAAAACAAATTTCATAAATAACCTAACAGTAGCTATATTTCAAGACCTAAAAACCAAAACCTAGAGAGCCGTAGGGAATACCGAACACTCGACCTTTGTTGACATATGAATATTTTAGGTACATGCCCAGCAGTACCAGAAGAAATAAGGAAACTCAACTGCTATTCTCATCAGATCCTGCAAGCTTGGAGCATTCAATCAGCAAAGGACTACATTCCTCAGCGATCGAGAACAACACTTGTTCGTTGCTCGATTTTCGTCAGCCACCGTCGACCCAGACACCAGTCTCGTCGACCGACACTCGCTCACCACCATCGACCGAAGACACTCTTCTTTCGTCGATCAACATCTTCCATCCGACGTCGATCGATACTTCAGCCCGAACATCGATCGATACTGAACCGCGAGACATAGTTGCGACCTTGATACTTGTACGTGATGAGAAGGGAGACCTGCATGACCAGGAAGGTCATCTGCGTAATGCAGCAGGTCAGAGGATAGACGCTCAGGGGGCTGCAATCCCTGAGTCTGATACTGATACTACATGCACTATTCTACATGTAGATGAGGCTGCTCTACCCAGAACGTTGGCTGATTACAACCGTCCTGATAATTTCTACACCAACAGATCAGCCATTTGTCCTCCAACTATTCAGAAGGGGAATTTCGAGTTGAAGCCGCAGTACTACACACTCGTGGGGCAGACACTCTACTATGGGTTATCTCATGAGCATCCTATGGACCATCTAGAGAGGTTAAAGGATCTTATATCTACTATTAAAGTCGAGGGAGTATCTGAAGACTACCTCCTATGCAAGCTCTTCAAGTACTCACTTGCTGGAGATGTTTCGCATTTGCTTAAACAGTTACCACCAGAATCTCTCACATCCTGAAGCGACATCAAGAATGCATTCCTATGCAACTTCTTAGATGAGGCGCATGCTGAAGACTTGAGGAGCAAGATCGCTACATTCACTCAGGAGCCTGCAGAATCATTCAGAAGCTCCTGGATCATATTCAGGTCTTATCAGAGAGATTGTCCACACCATGGATTCAATGTAGTACAGTTGCTCTGTACTTTCTACAGAGGCATCGCGGTGCAATATCAGATGGCTCTTGATGCTTCCAGCAATGGAAACTTCAACACCACGAATCCAGAAGAAGCTGTGAGAGTTATTGAAAACTTAGCATCCAGCAGCAGCACGAAGAACACTGACTTTGAGAGGAAGAGATCCACAACCATTCTTGGGAATGATCAAATGGATGAAGTGAAGGCAAAGCTAGACAATGTTCACAAGCTTCTCAGGATGCAGAGGCTGTAGACACAGAGGGAAGCAGAGGTGGAAGAAGATGTGAACTTCATTAGTGGGACAGGATTTCAGAGGTCTGGAAACAAGAATGGAAACTTCTACGGACAGAGAAGTGATTTCAACCAGAATTCGCAGCATCAGCAACAACATGAGTTACGGAAACTCCTACTACCAGAAGCGACCACCACCTACTCAAGAAAACAAGATTGAAGAGATGCTTGATAGGGTTCTTGAGGGACAACATCGCATGACGGTGGACTTCAATGGGAATATTGACTCTGTCTACACCAACCTGAACACAAAGTTTGAGACTTTGAGCACTCATGTGAAGAAGCTGGAGATGCAGGTTGTTCAGACAGGAGAAGCTGTTAAGAGACAAGAAGCCTTAACAAGAGGGGTAGGAGATGATTTGACAAAGCACCACGTGAATGCCATCATAGATGATGATTTCTGGCAAGTGGTGAAGTAGGAGAAGCTGCAAGAAGGAGATTTCAAAGTAGAAAGCTCGATGAGTTTCGGCGGATCGCATTGGTGTCGATCGACGCCGGACTTTGAACATCGATCGACGAACTTCAATCAAAACCAATCGACAGGCTCTCCAGAGCATCGATCGATGACACTTACGGATTTGACCGCATCTTGGAATGTCGTAAGGATCCTGACTCACGAAGAGTTAGCAGCAAGACACCCACATCCGCCCAGCCCTGTTTATGTCAAAATTGATCGACATTCTGTAACTGCCGTCGATCGACAGAAAGAGACCGCCATCGATCGACAACCTCCAGCGCCCATCGGTCGACGCGCACCACTTACATACCAAGTGCAAATGCCAAAGATAGACGTTCCCCGTCTCAATGCACTCAGGCCACAACCTAAACCTTCAGATAACCCACCAGAGGCAAATAGTGCACATTCAGATGATGCAGCAGATCCTATGGAAGTTGATAGGGTTCCTATGGGAAGAACCCTGAGGAAAAGAAAGGAAAAAGTGGCAAAACATTTGAAGAGGGGAGCTAATGAAAAGGAAAAGGAAAGTTTCCAAAAGAGAGTCTTCAGGATTCCTTTTAAAAAAGCCATTCGAGGAGGCTTATTATACCCACAGATTGTGGATGCTCTTCAGAGAAACCAGAGAGACCGAAGAGAACATTTGGAGAATGTTCTATGAAGTTAGAGAAAAGATGAAGAAGATGATTACACTGAAGAAAAAGAGTGATCCTAGGCAATTTGCAATACCATGTACGGTGAAGGGTATTGAGTTCCCACATGCCATGTGCGACAAATGAGCATCAGTCATCATCCTACCTACGGTTATGGGAGACCATCTGGGTCTGCAGGTGGAGCCTTCCAAGGAATCATTCACTTTTTTGGATTGTTCTCAGAGGAGCTCAAGAGAAATTGTGAGAGACCTAGAGGTGCAGATTGGTAATGCCCTAGTTCCAGTTGATTTTCATGTCTTCGATATCAAGCTAAACTGGAACTCTTCTCTATTACTTGGGAGAGCTTTCTTGTCAACAGTAGGAGCAGTGTGCAACATGCAAACCAACCATTGGTGCCTGATGCTCATAGATCCTCATGTCCACTACAACCATATTCCAGTCAAGAAACCACAGACGTCCTCCAGAAGAATTGATGATCCAGGACTCATCGCAGCATACCACTATGGAGCTGAGTATGAGACAGAGTACTCGGTGTCGATCGAAATTCACACAGCCACATCGATCGATAGTGCCCACCAGAAATCGATCGACACAACCAAAGAAGAATCGGTCGACAGTAGTCCAAACGATTGGGAGAACGACTACTACAATCCCACCATGGCAGCACACACCAAAGACACCATGCATGCAGAAGAGTATGATGAAGATTATGAGGAGGAATGAGCTACAGAGTACTGGGCCATTTTTGATGAGGAAGACAAACTTCTACATCATTTCTCTTGTAAAAGGAATGTGCCGTTGATCGACAGATCAGTCTCAACATCGATCGATACTCATCCTCATCAAACAAGCCGAAAACGGGCATCGGCCGACATTGCCTACTATCCATCGATCGACACTATAGTCGACCGTGTACGAGAAGGAGACTACTCGATTGGCAGTTGGGCAGATGACCACCATCACGAAAGCTATGCAATAGAAACGACAATTCATGAGCCAGGAGCAGATGAACTTCATGAGGGTTTCACATATGAGGAACTTCTCAACATGCAAAGACGTGATGAAGCAGATCAACGAGCAGAAGCTACTTGGAAAAGAACACGTTTCAGCCATCCTATCGACAGAGCCAACCGTCCGTCAATCGACAACAACCCTCGATCATCGATCGACATTCGTCCAAAACCACCATCCACCGTAAGCGAAAACCCTAATTTTGATAATCAGTATCTATCACAGGATGAGTTTGGTATTTTCAGGGACCCAGATGGATATGCAAGAGCAATAGATGGACATGCACTGCAAGTATCCAGAGAAGACATTGCAGACATTCTTCAGATGGCTAATGGAGCAGATAATCTCTTCATGCAACAACGCACCGCCCCAGCACATCAGCAGAGGGTTATAAAAGAGTTCTATGACACAGCTGGTGGCATAGACAAACGCTTCAAGCAGAAGTATAGACATCCTACTCGACCGTCGATCGACGTTGACGTCCTCCATCAATCGACAGACGTCAGAAATTTGGCAAAAGAGTCTTTGACCTTTTTGGAACTAGGGAATTTTACTGGGAAGAGAAGGATGAGTATGGAGTCTACAGAGACGATCAGGGACATACAAGATATGTGGATGGACACATCATCAAAGTGTCCAAGGATGATATCAAAAAGCTAATGGAAAGAGCTTCGAGAGATGAGCACAGCTACATACGTCTTCCAGAACATGCTAGCTCATTCACACAGACCAAGCTGGTACCAGAAATCTACACCAAGGACGAGATTAATCTACACCAAGGACAGAACATCCCCTGCCGCGACCGATATCAACACATTTACATCGATCGACATCCATTCCGGTCTGGTATATCGTTTTAACTTGTTAAATTGAGTCCTTATGATTTAGTTATCACCATAACTCCGACTGAATATACACTAGAGACAGTGTAGTTTAAGTCTTGGGGGAGGTTTACTGATAGTAGTTTATTCATGAGTCTTATTAAAATGTTTTCAAAAAGTTTTTATTGAGTCAAAAAGGAGATGATGAACTTATTGATTTTGCTTGTTATCTAACCACACAATTCTAGATTTACTAGTTGCAGATAGTACTAAAGATACCAAAGTGGATCAACTTGTCAATTATGTTACACTTGCTAAGAGTGTTTGAAGGAACCTAATTGAGACTCTACTTGTCTTGGGGCTTGGTATACATGGGATCAGATTCTTCAAACAAGTCTGGAAGGTAAAGCCTTGTGTAGATTTATCACCTTCTTTCTCTCTCTCTATTTTCGAAATATAGATAAAATTATAGATATAGTTATGCAAAAAAAAAAAATATATATATATATATATATAATAGATTTATTAGGAAGAGATTCGAACATGACTTGGTGGCTACAACCATTAAGGCTTGCTTCATAAGAATTCTATAGGTAAAGGATTAGAACATGACTTAGTAGCTACAACCATTAAGGCTTGCTTCACAAATAATCCTAGCATATATGTCAAAAAGAACTGAACACGATTTGGAGGCTACAACCATAAAAAAGAAGTGAACAGGATTTGGTGGCTACAACCATTAAAGCTTGATTCATGGAAGTCTGTCCAATCTTGGTTAATGATCTTGCAATATAAGCAGACTTTCACTGAGAGAGATAATTAGTAGAGAGAGGATAAGAACTATTGTTTACTTGCAGGTCAAGATACTTTTTTGAGCATCTGTGCATCTTGTGATCGATACCCCCAAGGTAAAGCCTACACTTTATTTATGTAAGAATTGAGGTTGGTAGAGGGTATTGTCAGACATGATTTTCTAAGTTGTTGACTACATGAACTTGGTTGCTAGACTAGAATATGGTATAGTTTGCTTCTGAGACTAGGACTGTTTAAGATGTTGATTCTAAATTTTAAATTATGTGAGTCCTGCTGTTATCAAACCTCCTTCAGAGAGACTCCCTATATGTTTTGCTTGAGGACAAGCAAAAGGGTAAGTCTGGAGAGTTGATAGACCATGGATTTGACCTACTTTTACCCATGGTTTATAAGTGTTTTAACTACTAATTATTATATTATAGAGTCTATTTAGTATATTTATAGGATCAAGAGTGATTTAGAGGAAATGATGATCTTAGAGCATTTTGGAGATATATGGAGTAAGCACCCGAGATGACTATCGATCGACCATTGGTCGACATTTAAGAGGAATAATCGATCGATGTTCACATCTTGACATCGATCGACAGCGAAGCGCGCAGAAAGCCCGTTTGGTCTCAGCCGATTTAGAGCTCAAGTCTTCACCAATTTACAAGATTACCCCTGACGAGTTCTAACATAATTATATAAGCTTTGCCAACATGTTAGAGACAAAGTGTGCTTTCTTGTTTTACTGATTTTACAGCAGATATTTTCTAGGATTTTTAGTAGATTGGAGAGAAGATCCAAAGAGATTTGTGATTGAAACTCCATTGATATCTATCTATTTATCTATGCAGTATTTATACCTTATTGCTGTTATGAATTGCTTGGTCATGTCTGAGTAGTTCTCTTGTTAGATTTTAGGGTTTAAATAGGTTATGAGGGATTAGCCCCAACTATAGATTGCAAAGTTGTGATATTCATCATTAGGATTACCATTAATGCATGTTTCTAGATTAGCTATCTAGAACTTGCCCTAGGAGTTGTAGACATAAGCGATAGCTTGCATCTCACCCTGAATCCATCCTAACTGAATCCAGCCCTGAATTTGGACCACAGGAAACCATGAACCAGGGGCGGACCCAGCCTTTGATGGGGTGTGGCACGTGCCACGGGCCAAATTATAAAAGTTCTTGTACAAAATAATTTATGGATGAATGATTCAGTTCATTTGGCTTAAAAGGCTGATTAGTGCCCCATATAACTCTTGTTCGACTCGTTGAGCCTTTTTTTTTCCAAATTTTTTTTACACAATTAATATTTTAGTCATTTTTTCATAAAACAAATTTTATTTTCTCCTACGCAATATATTCTTTTTCTTTTGTTAATGTTAGTTTTTTTATAAAAAGTTCTTTATTTATGTTTTACTTGACAAGTATTTGTGACTATAATTAAAAAATTGCAATAAAATTATGTATGGTATATAATTACGTAATATTACTCAACACTATTCAACATTATGAACATTATTTAAATTTTTAGTTGATTTAAGTTTTTAAAATAAAATGTAAAATATTAAAGTAATGTAATTTTTAATCATAATATAATCTAATATAAATTAGTATACTAAAAAAAATTTAAATAATCTAATTTACAAATTTATAGTTATATTTCAATATATACAAAATAAAATTTATATAAAAAATAATATATATATTGTGTCCCAAGTTAAATAACTTTCTGGATCCGCCCCTGCCATGAACTCGATTTTGCCCCCGAGATTGTTAGCTTCTTTCTTCATTTTTTTAGCCTTAGGCTTAAATGCTATAGCACAAAGAGATACAAGAGAATGTAGTTAGACCAACATTATACATTGATTAGACTGAGAAGTATTATTTTTATGCGGGTTGCAGGGAGAAAATAAACCGTTTACGCCATTCACGCATAGGTACCGTACTCCTTACCGAGCATCAGGCAGCACAGAAACATTCTGGAACTCTATAAAAAGAGGACCAGCTTACATCATTGTGCTTTCTTCATTTTTAGCATATGGTAAACGCAGCTTTAAAATCTTTCACACCCTTTTTTTCATGCCATACTCTAATTTGTTCCATCTTTTCTTGGACAGTTAAACACACGCCGCAATACACGTGGCTCTAATTAAGAGGAATTCCCAAAGGTTAACAGAACGGAAACTCCATGGTTGATTGTTCTGAACCATTCACCTTGGTACAACAGCTACGATTACCATTACATGGAAGGCGAAACCATGAGAGTGATGTATGAGCTGTGGTTCGTCAAAAACAAAGTAGATATTGTTTTTTCAGGTCACGTCCACGCCTACGAAAGATCAGTAAGAACACAAAGCTTTAGCTCATCATGTCTCTTATAGATTCTAACAACTTTGAGCTTTTATGAAACCAGGAACGGATATCAAACATTGCATACAATGTGGTTAATGGCATTTGCAGTCCAGTGAGAGATCAATCTGCTCCTGTCTATATCACCATTGGTGATGGAGGAAATATTGAAGGACTGGCTACAAAGTAAGCTATATAAAGGACTTATGATTATTGCAAACCAATTTTTTCTTTTAGATTCAGTATAATGAGATTTGATGTGTTATATGGTTTCTGGAGAATGACTGAGCCTCAGCCTAAGTACTCTGCCTTCAGAGAAGCCAGTTTCGGGCACACGATACTCTCGATAAAGAACAGGACGCACACACACTATGGATGGCATAGGAACCAGGATAGTTACACCGTGGAGGCTGACACCATGTGGTTTTACAACCGATTCTGGCATCCTATTAATGATTCTCCTTCTTTCCATTCTTGAGAATCTCTAATTTGTTTTGCTGTATGCATCATTTATGATTGAATAACTATAAATAAACGCAGTGTGGGTGAGTTCTTTTGCCTGAACTTGTGTAAGAAGAGCAAACGTTAGTCCAACAAAAAGTGTAGTAAGAACTAAGAAGACTGGTAATACTAGATTCTTATTGGCCATGAAAAGGATTAAAAGCTATGTTGTTTCCTGACATAAGCTGCATGTAGTGTTTCTGAACAGGAATTAAAACAGTATGAACTGTTGTTTTCTAAATTGGAAATAGTGTTCTTCTCCAAGTTAGTTTGCAAAAGCCGAGGAATAGAATTATCATTGGCATGCCAAGATCTTTACTATACATGGTGTCACCCTCTACGCATGTGGTTTCATAATTCAGAAAATTATCACCCTCTTCACTGTTGTCTCATAATTCATTAAAAGTTAAAACACAATAAATTCAAAAATAGTACATTAACGTTTAGAATTTTATAGATGTAAAATATATAAGATAACCTAATATGAATTTTTTTTTTTAACAAAAAACATAAATTATCAAATAATTCACATAAAATCAATTTATTTAAATTTATAAAAAATATTAAGTGACTTAAATTATAATTATATGCGAGTAGAATATAAATTATCAAATAACATGCATGAATTCATTAGACTTTTTTTTGTCACGAAAATACTTAATTGAAAAACCCATCATGCAAAAGTCGGCCCAACGGCGAGAATATTATATTAAAGTTTCTCTAAGGGCCGGTTTAACCAAAAGATCTGCTTTTTCATTGTTCTTGCGGGGAAAATGAGAAAACAAAATGAAATCAAAACCAGAGGAAATTTTCTGAATATCTCTGACGATACCCATAATCTCCTTCATATGGTGTTTGTTGTTGATTGCTGCTATAAGCGTTGAATTGTCGGAGGAAAACTGGAGCTTTGTGGATCCTTTTGTTGCTGCCATACACAGACCCGATCTCACCGCAAGCGCTTCAGCGATCAGCGGCGAATTGACGAAATCTTGTGTTATAGAACCTCGATTGTCCTCATTAGACTAATTTGCATGAAAATATTATAAGACAAGAACTAGTTTTCGTCAAAAGTACTAAGTATTTAATTTATGTTAATTATTGTCAATAATAAAATAAAAGAAAGTATAAGTTATATATTTCTCTATCTATATAAATATTATATAAGATTTTTAGTGAAGTAATGTAAGTTGGATGATAAAAATATACATTACTACTTATTGTAGAAAAAGTTGTAATTATTCATATGTAACTAAATGTAATAATATTTTATTAAAAAATTAATAGAAAATAAAATATAAATAAATAAATAAATACATATCTTATATATTATGTTTTATAATACTCGTTAAAATAATATATTGCATAAAACGATATAAGATATTAACAATAATTTTGAAAGATTTGATATTTTGATTTTAAAAATATGTGAAATGGGTTAAATAAAATATTTATGAAAAAAAATAAATTTATCTGATTGGTCCTCTCCATGATTCCCGACAGTACTTTTCCTTACATTTTGCAGATCAACAAATTCATGTGTAATAATAATCTGCATGCAAGTAAGCATTTTTTTTTTGGTTCTGTAATTTAAAGCTTGAATGGAAAACATATGCAATACGATCTGTATAATAAAGAATCTTCATTTATCTACATATATTCTGCATTTTCATTCAAACGCTTAATCTTTTGCATGTGTACTACAGTCCATTTTTGAGAGTTTGGTTGAAATGACTTCTCAATAAATTTTGTTGGATTTTAAATCAGACACATTTTTCAGTTATCATAATATGTTGCCGTTGTTAATATAGCACATAATAGTTAATGAATGTTAGCATGGTGTATGTCTTAACCGCAAACAAGTCAAATATTGTCTGCCTATGTGAAACCAATTCATGCAATGTATGAGATTTGTATCCAAAAAAAAAAGAAAGAAAAACTCCAAGTCATGTTTCTAGATGTCTTGTTAAGCAAAGTCTTTCAAATTTAGTTTGTACCAAAGTTTGATCATATTTTGAGTGAGCCAAGTATAAATTGATGCGCTTTGTATTTTGTAATAGTGCTATATAGTTGAAACAAGACAACAAAAATAATCTACTTTTTTTTTGAAAATTTGGCAAAACTGTGAACCTGATTATTTCAGATAAAATAAAAACATGAGAGATTAAAACGAACTAAAAGAAAGTATAGTATTGTATTATGTAAATAACAATTAATTAATGATACGTCGAGTTCGAAGCTATCAATCAGTTAGTTTCGTTTCTGATGGTAAAATCTTCATCATTTTCCGAATGGAGAAGGAGACGATCCTTGCGAAACACGGATCAGAGGTAGTGATCGGTGCTACCATCAACGACAAAGATGAAGAGAAGCCGAAGATCTCGAGTTTCTAAGCTGCATGATGCAGCCGGCAACAGCCGAGTCAGATCCACAGTACATCGGAATCCGCCGAATTCTTCTCCACCGGAAATCAGAATCCGGCGCCATCTCTCGTCGTTATGCGAGCTCTCTTTAACTTCTCACTTCAAAACGTTGAGCTTGCTATCTGATTTGATTGTTGTTTCGTTGAAGGATTGGAGATGCAATGGTAAATGATATGTTGCGTATCGTAATTTCATAAGCAGACCTAGAAAATGGGAGAATCTGAGAACGCCAAGCCTCTTAAGTAGTCCAGGGAACAGGTTCGATTCTAACAACAAGTTAGTTTGTTTTCACACTGTAAAATTGGTGACCTTTTACTGGTCAATGCATCAGTGGTCGATGGTTACCTTCACCAGGTCCACTCTCCCATCAATTTGAAGCAGAGAGCTTCAGTTCTAGTAGAGTAAGTAGACTTGCAATATTCAGTTTCTTGGAACTATAAAAGGAAGTTCATTTAACTTATCAGGTGTTTTTTTTATTCATAGGATTTACGGAGTGCTAATCAGGTTTCGAGCCGAAGATTGAGTTTTAGCTCGAGTTTGAGTGATGGTGATCATTCCTTTCGCCGTGGTGGTGGTGGTTTTGAACATGCTTATTCTTTTCTGGGAATGCATTGCATCTTCAACCAATGCAAATCTTCTGGTATTTTCTTACATCTTGTTTTGGATTTAATCGACTTGGTTTGTGATTTTTCTTCGTGGAATGACTCTTCACTCTTTTGTGTCTCTTATGTGGTTACTGTTCTGAAGTTTGGCCATATGAGTTCTATGAACATGTATACTTTTTGGGATTAAAAAAATACATTAAATGAATTATTTTATAGTTCAGGATAATACGTTCGACTTACGTTATCACTTTCAAAAGCATTGGAGCTGGAAATAAAACGCTTGCACGAAACACTAACCTAATACAATTAAGCCTTTCCCTATTAACAATCACACGTCACATTTTTGTACCCAAAACAAATATCACACGTCACGTTATATGGCTTTATAAAAGCAAAACTTAACCTTTTCTTTTCTGATTCATTCATCCTTCATTTTATTTTGTGACTACTTTGGTTTCCACAAACTATTTAATTCTTCCTCCACATTATTTTCTCTGAGAAAAATGAAATTCTTCCTTTGTATTCTTGCGTTACAACAACTGTACGTGCTAAGTGTCGCTCAAGATTTCGATTTCTTCTACTTTGTTGTACAGGTAAAGTTGATCTAAATCTTATAACGTATGTCTCTCTACAAGAATGATCAATATAGTGATAAATTTATGTTTATGTATTGCAATGCAGTGGCCTGGAGCGTATTGTGATTCAAGACATAGTTGTTGCTATCCGAAAACCGGGAAACCAGCTGCGGATTTTGGAATTCATGGTCTTTGGCCTAACTACAAAACTGGTGGATGGCCTCAAAACTGTAATCCTGATAGCACATTTGATGAATTACGGGTTTGTTTTTAACTTTAAACATATTATATTTTTTTAAAGTAATTCTTTTTAACTAGGACATTAATATTTTGGGAGCGTTATATACGTTTTGTTTGGTTTCGCAAGCAAAAGAAACTTATAGATTAATAATGTTGTGAAACATTTAATAATGAAAAAATGAAAAATGAAAAATGAAGGTATCTGATCTGATGAGCAACTTACGAAGAGAATGGCCAACATTGTCGTGTCCCAGCAACGATGGTGTCCACTTTTGGACACACGAATGGGAGAAGCACGGGACTTGTGCTGAGTCTGAGCTCGACCAACACGATTATTTTGAAGCCGGTCTCAAACTCAAACAGAAAGCTAACCTCCTTCATGCCCTCACCAATGCTGGTACAATATTCATTTCTTATGCCCTTCAAATATATATATATATATATATATATATTATATATTGTTTTCATGATGCAGGGATCAAACCAGATGATAAATTTTATGAAATAAAAGATATTGAGAGGGCGATCAAGGAAGCAATTGGATTTGCTCCGGGAATAGAATGTAACAAGGATTCATCGCATAATAGCCAACTTTATCAGATTTATCTATGCGTTGACACTTCGGCCTCCAACTTCATCAACTGTCCTGTTATGCCACATGGTCGATGCGACTCTCGAGTTCAATTTCCCAAGTTCTAGATCTCACTGCTGATTTTTTTTTATCTATTTACGAAAACATTATTGTACTTATTTGGTTTTTGTTTGTGTTTCTCTGCAACTTTTAATTGCAATAAAAATATATGATCGGATGATATTGATACCCCCTTTATTTGCTTGGTAACAGAATTACAACTGTTTTAGCAAAAAAAAAAAAACGTATCATTGAGTTTATTATTTATCTCTACTTTTTTGTCAACGTATTTATCTCTACTTAGAATGTTACTTTACATTTTTTATTTTATGTTGAGAATTTTATAGTGTTTTAAAATTTCTAATATAAAAGGAGACAGTTACAAAATAAACCATTTTTTGTTGTAAAAGAATGGGGAATTGTCCGTGTATTATTAATGAACAATATAGGTTCCTTATATAGGAATTACAAAGTATAGGAAAAAGAAAATTATCCAAAAACTAATACAACATGAAATAGGAAAAGATCTAAAACAGAAAAGGAAAACGTCCTAAGACTAAGACGGTCTAAACCGACCGTCTCTCTATCCTCGGACGACCGCCTCTCTCTCTCCCCTTTGGCCACGGCTTCGGTCTTGTCTTGGTCATTGGTTATGGGCCATCCACTTAATGATTTATAACACTCCCCTTTGGATGCCATAACCATATGGGTTTGTATCATGCACGACGTTGCCTCATTAAAACCTCTCTAGGAAAACCAAAAACCCAAGGTGGGAAAAAATGGAAACCGTAGACAGGAAAAATAGTACAACATATGACACTCCCCCTGATGAAGGCATCACTGAAGATCCTTCAGCTGACGCATTCCTATCTGATGAACCAGCTTCCTGAACGTTGAGGTTGGCAGAGACTTAGTGAACATATCGGCCGAATTGTCACTGGACCGAACTTGAACCACTTGAACTTCTTTAGCCTTCTGCAGGTCGTGGGTGAAGAAGAACTTGGGCAAGATGTGTTTCGTTCTATCTCCCTTAACGTATCTATCTTTTAGCTGAGCTATGCAAGATGCATTGTCCTCATAGATGATCGTTGGTTCTTCCTTTTCCTTTCCCACGGCCAAGCCACTTTCCCTTAGGATATGGCCGGTCATGTTCCTCAACCACACAAGCTCTCAGCTTGCTTCATACATGGCTATGATCTCGGCATGATTAGATGATGTTGCCACTAAGGTTTGTTTTGTGGACCGCCAACTTACTGCAGCCCCACCGTGTATAAACACGTAACCTTTCTGAGATCTAGCATTGTGTGGGTCAGATAAGTATCCAGCATCTGCATACCCAGCCATGTTCTCTCCTGGCCGATCGGTATAGAGCAATCCGAGGTCGGTTGTTCCTTGCAGATATCTGAACAGATGTTTTATTCCGTTCCAGTGCCTAAGTGTTGGACATGAACTGAATCTAGACAGTAAACTCACGGCAAAACTGATGTCCGGTCTAGTATGACTAGCCAAATACATTAAGGCTCCAATGGCACTTAGGTAAGGCATTTCCGGCCCGAGCATTTCCTCGTCTGGCTTCTTTGGTCCGAATGGGTCCTTCTCCAGGTCTAAGGACCTCACGACCATAGGACTCGACAAGGAATGAGCCTTGTCCATATTAAATTGCTTGAGTATCTTTCTGTATATGTCTTTTGATGCACAAGGATTCTATTATCCACATACTCAAATTGCAGTCCCAAACAGAACTTAGTTTTTCCTAAGTCTTTCATTTCGAATTCTTTCTTTAGACATTCGACCGTTTGGGAAATCTCTCCAGGGGTTCCAATTACATTCAGGTCGTCCACATTGACAGACATGATCACGAAGCCCTTGCTGTCAAATATCTTTATGAAAATACATGGACTTATTGGATCGTTCTTATAACCCTCTTTCATTAGGTACTCTGATAATCTGTTGTACCACATTCGACCTGATTGTTTCAAACCGTACAAGGCTTTATTCAGCTTAATGCAATGCTGTTCTCGAGAACCTTTCTTATCTTTGAGCTCAATACCCTCTGGAACTCTCATATGAATTTCATTATCCAGTGGACCGTACAGATACGCTGTTACTACATCCATTAGGCGCATATCAAGTTTCTCTTTCATGGCCAGACTGATCAAGTATCGTAATGTAGTTGCGTCCACCACAGGGGAATAAGTTTCCTCATAATCTATTCCTGGTCTCTGTGAGAATCCTTGTGCTACAAGCCGTGCTTTGTATCTCACTACTTCTCCTTTCTCATTTCTCTTTCTCACAAAGACCCATTTGTATCCCACTGGTTTGACATCTTTAGGTGTCACGGTTATAGGGCCAAAAACGCCTCTTTTCTTTAATGATTCTAACTCCACGTTTATAGCTTCTTTCCATTTGATCCAATCTGATCTTTGCATGCATTCATATATGGACGTGGGTTCTAGATCCTCATCTTTTTCCATGATCTCAAGTGCTACTTTATAAGCAAAAATATCATCGACGTCGATATCATTTCTGTTCCATTTCGTTCCAGACATTATATAGTTTATAGAGATCTCTTGATTGTCCGGCCCTTGTGTCCCATGAAGTTCGGCGTCCCGAACCCCATTATTTGGAACGGTCGGATCATTTGGCATGGCCGGCTCACTTGGCTCGACCGTCTGGGTCGGCTCGGCCGGTCCATCATTGTTCTGGACGGTTTCTTTGATGCTCTCGGATCCAGCACCTCTCTTGGACTTCCGAGGCTGTTTATCTTTGGAACCAATAGGTCTACCACGTTTGAGGCGTTGTTTAGACTATGTAGCCACTTGACCTTGTCCCTTCTGGACATCTATTCGTATTGGTGCATTACAAGCCGGGATATACGATTTTGTCACTCGATTTGGGTCAGCAAATGAATATGGCAGTTGATTAGCTAGCTTTTGAAGATGTATAATCTTGTGGACTTCCATATCACATTCTTTAGTCCGAGGATCTTGCCAAGATATTGATGGTCGAAACCATTTGATTTCTTTGCTCAACCGGCCGTTATCTCCCCCTAAGGTCGGATATGTGGACTCATCAAACTGTGAGTCTGCGTATCTGGCTTTAAACAAATCACCGGTTGTTGGCTCAAGATACTTTATAATACTTGGGGAGTCATATCCTACGTATATTCCCATCCTCCTTTGTGGTCCCATTTTAGTTCTCTGTGGTGGTGCAATTGGAACGTAAATGGCACATCCAAATATTTTGATGTGGGACACGTCTGCCTCATGACCCGTGAGTAACTGGGATGGTGAATATCTATGCTCACTAGATGGCCTGATGCAAATCAGTTCTGATGCATGTAATACGGCATGTCCCCACGCTGATACCGGGAGCTGAGACCGCATGAGCAATGGTCTGGCTATCAGCTGGATACGTTTAATGAATGATTCGGCCAAGCCGTTCTGTGTATGTACATGTGCCACGGAGTGTTCTACACTTACCCCCATGGACATACAATAGTCATTAAACGTCTGGGACGTAAACTCACCAGCATTGTCTAGACGTATAGTCTTTAAAGGAAAGTCTGGAAAGTGTGCTCTCAGTCTTATTATCTGAGCAAGCAGGCGTGCAAATGCCAAGTTTCGTGTGGACAGTAAATAGACATGCGACCATCTGGTCGATGCATCAATCAGGACCATGAAATACCGAAACGTTCCACTAGGTGGGTGTATTGGTCCACATATGTCTCCCTGAATCCTTTCCAGAAAATTTATGATCTTTTTATTAACTTTGGCTGGTGACGGCCTTGTTATGAGTTCCCCTTGTGCACATGCTGCACATGTGAGATTGTATGGGACAACTTCTTTGAATGTGTGCCCTTGTGAGTTTATCATCAACTTTCGCATCATATTGGTACCGGGATGGCCAAGCCGGTTATGCCATAAAGTGAAATTGTCGCAGGCATTAGCCTCGATCATACTGACCTTTGCATAGTATAGGCCAGTAGACATTGCAGGTAAGGTTTCTAGGATCCTTTTATAGCCTTTGGTGATCGAAATTATGTTAAGGAATTCTTTATTTCCTTCTTCCCATGTTTCAAGATGGAAACCGTTCAATCTTATGTCTTTGAAACTCAATAAGCTTCTTTTAGAGCTTGGGGAATACAAGGCATTTTTGATCTCTAGATGAGTGCCCTTAGGCATCAATACATAAGCCTGGCCGTGACCTTCAATCAGGCCGGCTACACCTGCAATGGTGTGTACGTTTGCACTTTGCATTGTGAGATTTAAGAAATATTTTTTATCTCTAAGTATTGTGTGACTTGTGCCACTATCCACCACGAGTATGCTCATCTCATCATTCATTTCTATAAATAAGATTTCATTTCTCAGAGACTTCAAAACTTTCATTTATTAAAGTTGCAGAACACCAAAATTAAAAACACCAAAACAATCATAAAACAATCATAAAGCAATAAAACAAGTCGTATCGAAAATTTTAGTCTTTGAGACAATCAGAAGTCTCAAAATCCATCAGGTCGTCATTAGCAACATCGGATTCTTTATCAGCCTCATATCAGGAATCATGGACCATATGAGCCTCCGGGTTCTTGTCTTTAAGACTTTCTTGGTAGAGCTCACATAAGTGCTTAGGAGTTCTACAATTCTTGGTCCAATGGTTGCTCATCCCACATCTGTGACAAACGGATTTGGTCGAGTAAGACGGTTTGGATATACCGCCTCGACCTCGGCCATAACTGCCTCGGCCACGGCCGGGATTGGAACCACGACCACGGTTATTGTGGTTTCTTTTCCGGCCGGCCAAGTACCTATCTCGGCCGTTCGAGTAATTGTCACGGTTCATGTATCCACCACGGCCTTTGCCATGTGATCTCTTATCATTCTGGATGTAATTGCACTCGTTGGGATTTTTCTTTTCAATTTCATTGGCTTCTGGTAATGGGGCTGTTCCAACAGATCTAGCTTCACTGTTCTTCATCAGGAGCTCATTGTTTGCTTCGGCCAGTAGCAGGCACGAGATCAGATCAGTGTATGTGGCGAAGCCTTTCATTCGGTACTGCTGCTGCAGGATTATGTTTGAGGAATGAAACGTAGAGAATGTTTTCTCGAGTAACTCTTCTTCGGTTACTATTTCACCACAAAGTCTCAGCATCGAGACCGTCTTAAACAAGACTGAATTGTACTCATCCACTGACTTATAATCCATGAATCTTAGATTCTTCCAGTCATTTCTAGCCTTTGGGAGTAACACCGTTTTCTGGTGATCATATCTATGCTGTAAAGCATCCCAAAGCTCTAGTGGATTTTCCATCGTAATGTATTGATCTTTTAGACCTTCAATGAGGTGATGGCGTATAATACTTATAGCCCTGTACCGATTCTTATCGGTCTCATTGTTGCCTTTGATGATTGTATCACCAAGTCCTTTTGACCTTAAGCTGATCTTTGTATCTAGCGCCCACTGCAAGTAGTTTTCTCCGGAGAGATTAAGGGCTACATAGTCTCTATTTGAGATTTTCGACATCTGAATCACATCATCATTTCAATTTAGGTTCATAATGTGATCATGTGGCCGCATGGTATATTAACAAGCTCGGCCACAAACTTGTCTTACACATCTATGAAAAACAATCAATCTAATCGACCATGGTGCGAACAAACAAGCCATACGGCTATGTAGACAAGCAATAGGATCGAACATGTAAAACAAATTGACCATGGTGCGAACAATCCTAATATATGATTCTACATGTACCAGAGAGATTAAGGCCACACGGCCATATGAATTTCAATGCAATCAGATTCGAATTCATATGTTTCTACATGCTGGTCGATTTCAAACAGTATGAATGCAATTCAATTCAGATTTGGATGTAATGCAAACAATCTTAGCAATTTGATTTAGGGTTTCAATTTTAAACACTAAGGCTGCCGGTTTCAATTAATGTGATTTCAAGGTTTCATGGCCTCTAGGATTCAAGTTCTAGATCAGATTACTTCAATCAATCTAACAATCCTAAAACCTCAGATCATCAAACATTCAATCAATTAAAATCGGATTCAGTCCTTTAGGGTTTAGGGTTTCGATTCCAGTAATTAGGGTTTCTCAAAATCAAATCAGGAACAATCAATTAAGTTTCTAAGGAATCGATTTCCATATTACTAGTCATAAGATTGTCGATTTTAGATTGTAGGTTTTAGGGTTTTGATCAAGGACAAAGTTTCCATAATAATGGATTAGGGTTTTGATAAATCTAGGTTCTCAGATCAAGTTATACCTTTGTTTTGTAGGGGTTTAGAACCGGACCACCTTTAGAGAGAGAGAATCGATCGGATGCAATCGGGTCGCGGGACCGGGACGATCGCGGGCTGTCGGCTTGTCTCGGGTGCGAGCTGCGTGGAGATCGGGTCGTCTCGGGTGCGATCGCGTCTCGGGTTCGGTCGCGAGCTGGACAGGTTCTTCTGAGCTGAGAACGTGAGCTGAGAACGTCTAGGATTCAAGAGGGATCGTGTTCTTGGATGAACTAAGAACGTGACTAGGGTTTTAGGTGTGGTCGCCGGTTTTGGCTTTTAGGGTTTAGAGGTTTCGATTTTGTCTCAGGGATCTAAAGACTAACGTGCTGATAACGTGTTGTAAAAGAATGGGGAATTGTCTTTGTATTATTAATGAACAATAGAGGTTCCTTATATAGGAATTACAAAGTATAGGAAAAGAGAAATTATCCAAAACCTAATACAACATGAAATAGGAAAAGATCTAAAACAGAAAAGGAAAACGTCCTAAGACTAAGACGGTCTAAACCGACCGTCTCTCTCTCCTCGGACGACCGCCTCTCTCTCTCTCCTCCTTTGGCCACGGCTTGGGTCTTGTCTTGGTCATTGGTTATGGGCCATCCACTTAATGATTTATAACATTTTTACATTTTTTTTTATATTTATTTATTATTATAAAAAATGCTTTACTTCTTACTGGTTGCGCCATATAGGATGCCACGCCAGAAAATCGGCTCCTGACGGCGCGACACGTGTCCCAGGGGAACAAAACTCAGCGTTTCATTTAATTGTGAAACACCTTCTCTGTGGACTACGTGATGTTTATGTTTGGGCCTGAAGTGAAAGTTATTGGGCTCCACATCAGTCGGCATCATCCTTTTTTCCTCCTCTTGAGTCCTCGGCCGAAACTTCTCAATTCTAAGTTCTGCTTTTGTTCATCTTCCAAACGAAAAAAATCTAGAAACGTTACGGTGTTAGGCTGAGTTGAAGCGTCGTCTTCAATGTACTCATTAGCCATTGGTCTCTACTCCTCACACGATCTACCTTTGAAAACACCCCCCTCCCTTTACTTTCTTTTCCAGAATCTTCCACGATAAAAAGTGTGCTTTATCCCGTGAAATTCATCACTCTAATAGTCTCAATCTTGATATTCCTAAAACAATAGCCAGGTCTATCCTTGTCCTTTCCACATCACAATTATATGCCCGTCAATGTTTCCTAAAGCTCTAGATCTATCGTCGCGACCTCTCCTATCGTTTTCTTCAACGACGTCTTTTCAGGAGTAAGCTAAGAGAAGATGAGAAATCATCTCTTTCCAAAGGTCATCAATGTTGGTATATGATTTCAGCTTCGAAGAACAAAGATTTATCATCTTCCTTTGATTTTTCTTTTCTTCTACTCTCAGTGATTTCCATACCTCTTCATTTGTTAAGCAAAATTTATGATTTTTTGTAGCCCATTATTGGCCTTTTATTAAATATGTATGATCAATCTGGACTAATGGGTTTACTGGTAAGCTATCTTACCTTCCCTTTTATTTTCAGTGAAAAGAAACAAAGCTGAACCTGTTGATTCAGAGTTAAACATGTATATGTGTGTGAAATTTTGATTTGATGGTCGCTGGATGGGAGGTGATTGGGGGTATCAGCTTTCTCAGAGGAAGACAACATATTCTGAAGGAGCTGATTACAGAGTTAAGGAAGACAAAAATATTCTCACTCGCTTTCTCCAACGATTGTCTTTTCTAAACGCCCAAAATCATGTTTGAGAATTTCTGCTTCCATCCCAGTGTGGATGTCTATGACAATATTTGCTTCGATATTCTTCAGGCTTTCAGTTTTAGTGCTGCATTGAAGGATCTGAGTTTTAGTGCTGCATTGAAGGATCTGATATATCTCTCTTTCTGGCTTTCAGTTTTAGTGCTGCATTGAAGGATCTGAGACTTTGTGTGATTAATGTACTTTCCTCAAACATACGACCTTCATGATGATTCATCTATTCTCTGCACTGAAGAAGAGGTATGTATATATACAGCGCTCTCACATATATGCATCTATATTGCCTTTTTTTTATATTTATGAATGCAAAATCTGATGTGTTACAAAACCTTTAGGTGCAGCTTGGTGTCTGTAATGGCTGAAGTGGACCGAATTCTTAGACCACAAGGAACATTTATAGTAAGTGATGACATGGAAAAGATAGGAGAAATTGAGAAGATGATGAAATCACTGAAATTGAATGTAATAATGACACATTCCAGATATGGAGAAGGAGTGATCTCTGTTCAGAAGTCATGGTGGCGTCCTACAGCGGTCGAGACCATTACATCGGCGATAGCAAGTGAAAGAGAATTGGTTTAATATAGTTTTATGAGAATGTTTCTTTTATGATCACGTTGATTGTTTACATTGTATTAGACCAATATGTGTATCCTTTTTTGCATTGACGAAGATTGTATACAAGACATTCTCCCTATAATGTAAGCTTTTATAAGTTTTTTATTCGGTCCTAAACACCCGTGGAATATTTACTACTGCAGCAAACTTATATAGAATTTCTATTTGAACTATAGGTATATGATGAACTCATTTTAATTGCATCACCAAAGAACTCTTAATAGAAAAATAAACTAGAGCAAAAAGAATTATTAAATTAAAAAAATTGTAACAAATTTAAAATATAACTTATTAAATTCAATAACAAAATATAGTAAAATTGTTACTATAATAAATAACTTATAAAATAAAGTCAATGTAAATTCTTATACCGAAAATTAATCAATAAATATTATATTAAAAATTATAATTAGTTATTCCGATAACATGGTTTTGTTTGGTGTCCAAATATAATAGCATATACAAAATTCAAATAAATATCTATATTTCTAAGTAGTAAAAAATGATATTAGGTTTTGATGCTATCAATGAATTACCTACTTTCTTTTATTTACCGTAAAAGAAAGTACGTAATTCATGGCGGTTAAACTCAATCTCCATGTTATATTTATTATGTTTATATATATATATATAGACATAATAAATATAGACATGTTTTCATCGATAATCACAACAATTATATTAGAAAATTTAGTCACCTAACGAAACTAAATTTGTGTCTTTTACAGTAAATGAGTTCAACAAAAAAGAAATTATAAAAAAAAATCCATACATTAATTAGAATAAAAGAATTTAAACTAAAAACAAATGTTAAGCAAAATATAATAGAGAAACTTCCCGTGCGTGGAATATGATGAGTCCATGTAAATATTACATACCCATTATAAAAATAGGAGATCTCCATTATACAAATGTACTATTTGTATTGACAATTGATAGAATTAGGAGACGCTCTTAACACGAAACAATTTGGTTTTGGTTCGTATTCCATTATATGTTCGTTTCAGTTTCAAATGTATTTTGTTAAGAAATTGTACAATCAGTGATGTTCTTGCTTTAGTCGATAATGTTTGGCAATAAAAATATTTAACTGATAACATGGAGATTCATTATATCGACACAAAATAATGAAAAAAAAAAATATATATATATATATATAGTAAAAAGTCTATAAATTAATACTCGGTAAATGAATAGACACAATAATTAATAAATTTTACTGATTGTGAATTGGACATATGTAAAATATAACTTAATTCGATAAAATAGTAATAACATAAACAAATCATCTTTTAAAAAATGAATTCATCATCTTTTTTAAAAAAAATTCACAACTCTGATGTTTTCATTGAACTACAAATAAAATATATTTATATACTATCATCAAATTCAACTCACATTATATATCAAATAACTTAATTAAGTACATAAAATTTAACTAACATATAGTATCATAAAATTAATTGTTTTGGAAGACAGAAACAACTATTGTAAACAAGCAAAATATATTTTATCACATATAAATCTCTCACCTAAAACTTTCTAAAAGACGAAAATCATTATCATACACATTTCTTGCAAATGAAAATCTATAAAATAAATCACAAAATCATAAAAAAAAATAATAACCTAGATCACAAGTAAATCATATCCCGTCCGTAGGGCGAGCCAACCCTAGTATATCTATAAAGCAAGGATAGAAGGGTTTTTTTGCCTCTTTAATGAAGAAAATATTTGTGAAAATATCCCTTTAACGAAGGTAAATATGAATTGAGATACGAAAATCAAAGTAAAAGTGAAATTTCCCCTTTTGGAAGGTAGGGTTTAGGATTTTATTAAATATATAAATAAACATCTAAAAATTTGTTAAGATGTTTTAAAAATAGTTTCAAAAAAAGTTTTGAATTTAAAAAAAAAATCGAAGAAAATTATTTCGAAAAAAATCAAAAATGTTTTTTTATATAAAAGTTCGAATTTGAAAACGTATAAATGGAAAAACTATAATTTTTTTAATTATTTATTTATATTTATATAACTATAAAGCAAGTGTGGAAAAGTCTTTTACCTCTTTAATTAAAAGGTATTTGTGAAGTTAAGAAAATAAAATATTTGTGAAAATGTTTATTTAATGTAGGTAAGCATAAATTGTGGTATCAAAAGGAATGTAAAAAGGAAATTTCCCCTTATCCTTTTATATGTTTTCTAGCTAGTATTTTTCTTGCGCCAAGCGCAAAAATAAAAATTTTAAATATGATATTATTTTTCTTTTTTAAAGTTTATTTTAAATTCGAACATTATAACTTTTTTTATTTTAACTTTATCGGTTTGAAAAAAAAAACCATAAATGTATTTTGTAGTTTTATACTTTTTATTTGGTTAAAAATTTGGGGAATTTTCATGTTTACCACATTGTTGGTACTATTATTTATGTTTACCACCACTAAAGAAAATGTCTCTTTCATTAACAAGCAAAAAAATCATGGAAAATTGCAAAAATACCACATTCACAATACCACTTTTCATCTTTACACTAACCACTTTACTCTCACTTTTAAAGAAAGAAAAAGACATTTATAACCATGTGGTTAATTAATCTAGACTTAGGGTTTAGAGTTGAGGTGTGGGATAGAGTTTTTAGAATGTAAAATCTAGGATTCTAGTATATATATAAATAAATACTTAAAAATATATATATTTTTTTTAAAAAATAGTTAAATATCAATCCAAAAATAAACAAAACTTTTTTCGTATCTTTTTTCGTTTGTCGCTATCGAGCTGCGACTCAACTAGGTTTAAGGTTTTTGGTGGCTAGAACTAGGAAACTCGTTAACAGCTCTTGCGGCCGAAGTTTTTATAATTTTTTTTTAATAATCGCAACGCTCTTACACGGATTCGAAATAAAGATCTATTTTCTCTGTAAATTTGTTTTCTTTTCTTTTCATATTTTCCGCATTATTTGGTCACTTGTTGTTGGTTCTCGCAGAGAATATGGGACTTCAAGGAAAGTTAGGATTTCTTAGCTTTCCTCCGATTATGGAAATCGTCGGTGTGAATTTCGGTTCCCACGATGAAGTGTAAGAGTATCAGAGATGAAAATAGTTCCAGAAAGTGTTACGGAAATATGAGTTCCATCAGGAAGAGTTAAAGAAGTATTATGGACAGGTTCAAGGTTAGTAAACATAGTTGAGTGAGAGCAAACATGACAGCTAGCTCCTGTGCAAACATGACAGCTAGCTCCTGTGCAAACATGAGTGTTTGTGCGAGAATTAAGGCTGTTTTGGATTCTCGCAGAAAGTAAAAGAAAAGAGTTACGGAAATTACCAGATGGGGCATGAATTTGAGTGGATAAATGTGGTTGTGGTTTAGAGGTAGAGACTGATCCATCTGCAAGAGCCAACTGACTACCAGAAATCTGAGAAATGTGATTTTGAACGGTGGAGTTAATGTTCAGAACACCAAGAATCTGCCGGATCTAATCTGATGTGAGACTCTCCAAGTTCACATTCTGTTGATTGTTTGTGGGATTTCGCTGAGACTCAACGACCATAGAAGCAACATTCTCTTTCTTCGCGTTCCAAGAATCATTCTTTTTAGCAGAGTTGGGATTGTTTCTGGACTGAGACTGCATCTTGCAACCAGTATTCTGAGGTTTGTAGCCTGGTGGATATCCATATAATTTGTAACATATGTTGGCTGTGTGACCAGCAATACCACAGTGAGAACAAATAGGAAGATTCTTCTGTTTACTATATCCACCAGAATAAGCTGCAACAACAGAATCAGATTGTTGAGGAACTTGTGATGTTTAGAAAGCAACAACACTCGTAGTCTGACCATGCTTCATTGTACGTTATCTTTCTTCCTGAGAAACCAAATTGAAGACCTTTGTGATTGAAGGTTTCGGTTCCATCATCAAGATTTGACCTCGAGTTGCTGTATAAGTGTCACTAAGTCCCATGAGAAACTTGAGCACTCTGTCCTGTTCATCACGTTCAATCAAGCGCTTATAACTGTCACAATTCTCACGGCCACAACAACATCTGTAAGGAGATTCATGGTTCTTCAGCTCCTCCCAAAGTTGTTTGAGCTTAGTGTAATACTCATTAACACTCTGTGAACCTTGAACCTCGAAAAAAAATCTGATGTTTAAAATCCGCAGACCTAGGTCCATCACTCTGCTTGAATTGATCGTGAATATCGAACCACATTTGCCTTGCTGTATCAAGATACATGATGCTCTTTCCAATAGATTTATCCATAGAATTAACAATCCAAATACATACAATGCTATTGCAACGAAACCAAGATTGATAATCCAGATGAGATTTCTCTAACTCAAGAAAGGTTCCATCAACAAAAACTACTTTGTTCCGAGCTCCTAACGCCATCATCATAGATGTGTGCCAAGTTTTGAAGTTGCCTAACACAAGTAAGTTTATCAGAGACAAGGAGAATACTAGTGTGATTGGCACTGTGAACTTATAAGGGATTCGAGTTCGGATCTCGAAGAGACGCCGTCGCATCGGTTCTACCGTGCGAAACAGATGGCGAAACTGGAGGCGGGGTCAATGCAACTACATTCGCGTACGAGATCGGCATCGCGAAGACGAAAAGAAGATGAAATGGTGATTCGATTTGGATTTGAGAGATTGAAAGCTCGAATCGATGAATAACGAGGACGATGAGCTCAAAAAAAAAAAACACTCCGATTCAACAGAAAAGTGCGGAAAAGACGAGCAATAGCTCTTATACCATATTAGAATCAGAGAGATTGATATCGAGCTCAAGGTAGAAGATAAAGTTTGTTACAGATATTATTGATCTAAACCCGATTCCTTCATTTTACATTGTACAGAGCTTTATATAGTAAGGTTTAGTAAACCGGTTTTTATTGCATAATCGGTATAATCCAATATATTCGTGTGTGTTCAACAAAAAAAAAAAAGTTGATTCATTCGTACGATTAATAATAAACGTTGGGGGTGATTGGTTGGGCTTTGGGTCCGATTGGTAATGGCTGTAACTTTAAAAATTTTGCCGTAGAAAAAAATCTGTAGACATTTTGCTGTGGCTTTAAATTTTATTGCCGTAGAATTTTATGGAAAGCACTAAAAAATTGCTTTGGATATTTGGCTCTGCAGAGCACTTGTACAGCTGTAGGTTATTTCAAGAGTTGTGGTTTCAAAAAAAAATTAAAGCTTGATTGCTCTGAATTTGGTGCTGTAGAATAAATATGGATGTGGACAGCACCTACACCAACTACCAATCACCCCATTTATCTCCCTACTTTAGCTTTATTTATTTTTAAATCACTAAATTTTACCAATCATGTAGCTTTACTTTTAAAAATTAAAGTCTACATCAAGTTTTTATTTAGTTTTATCAATTATGCTTTAGTTTTATTTTTAAAGTTACAGCAAAAAAAATAAAGTAAAACTTTTTCTTATGTATTTTAGGCAAAAACCCTACATCTTCTTTTTATAGGCTGTAGAATCTGTAAATGAAAAAAAAATATCTATAATATCAAATAAATTATATAATCATAATAAAAACTTTTATAAATATTTTAATTTTGAATTTGAGTTTTTTAAATTATTAAGATATTTAAATAATATAAATATTATTTACATATCACATTTTAAATTACAATAAATTTTGATAATTTATTAAAAAATATTAATATAAATTATTTTAATTGATATAAAATAATAATTTTATATATACAACACATATTTCATATATTTTATTTTAAAATATCTACGGCCTACAGCTTACAGGTATAACAAATTTAACTACAGCAAAAGTCTCTGCAGAAAAAGTTTACACTAACAACTTTACAGGTACAACCGATTTATCTACAGATAATCATCTACAGCTAAATTTTTAAAGCCACAGTCGAACCAATCATCACCCTTATGTAAAAGGATATTCACCTCAATTTGTTTTTGCTTTTTATACTTTCTACATTCTTTGTTCTTTCTCTTGAAAATTCACAAGGAGCCTTGATGAGCCATCAACCCAAAGACTTCATCAAACCAAAGATCAACCTCTTAAAAAATCACTCAATCATAAAACATTGGCTTCAAAGCTTATATGCAAACGCAAAAGTGTGAGGAACAAAGAAATATGCATCATTGTGTTACCACATAGCTTCTAAGCTCTAAACTTGTGTTCTTTTGGATTCTTATTAGATAATTTCATTCATACAGTTTCTCCTAAAGAATCAAAGCTGCGAGTTTAAATCTCGAATACATCATTGGAAGCTTATAACCAGTAGCGGATCTAGAAACTCTTTTAACCGGGGGCACAATATTATAAATATATTCATAATTCAAATACTAATTTATATATAATGTTGTGTATTAGCTAAATAATAACTACATTTTTATTTTAAAATATTATATTATATTTTTTTGTTAATCCTTTTTCTTCACGAGAAATAACTTAGTTGCTCTAGAATTTTTTTTCAATAGACTCTAGTATAAAAGAAATGAACGAAGGTATGCACTAGTTTCAAAGAAAATGAAACAAAAAGAAAATCATACATAACAAAATAAATGCACAAAAAACAAATTACATGGAAATGATGTTTCTTTTTTTTGCGACAAAATGATGTGTCTTTTAATGGGATCCGCAGACAATAATGTAGGACGAAACAATATGGTATGTTAAAAGCCCTTTACATAAGCAAAAAACGAGGACAAACTAACACCACTGAGATATAGAAGCAAAACATGATAGTTGTAAACACAAATTTTATATAATCAGTTACGCGCACGTAATCCCGTACCCATCAATGTGGGTCCGCCCCTGCGTAGGGTAGGTCAGTCCAGTGGCGGATCTAGAAACTCTTTTAGCCGGAGACACAATATTATAAATATATTCATATTTCAAATACTAATTTATATATAATGCTATGTATTAGCTAAATAATAACTATATTTTTATTTTAAACAACTATATTATATTTTTTTGTTAATCTTTTTTGTTGTCAAGAAATAACTTAGTTGTTCTAGAATTTTTTCAACAGACTCTAGTATAAAAGAAACGAATGAAGGTACGAACTAGTTTAAAAGAAAAAGAAACAAAAAGAAAATCATGCATAACAAAATAAATGTACCAAAAACAAATTACATGGAAATGATGTTTCTTTTTTTTTTGCGACAAAATGATGTTTCTTTCAATGGGATCCGCAGACAATAATATAGGACGAAACAATATGGTATGTTAAAAGCTTCAGTTACGGGGTATTGAACCTTTCACACAAGCAAAAATGTGGATACACTAACACCACTGAGATATAGGAGCAAAACATGGCAGTTGTAAACACAAATTTTATATAATCAGTTAGGGGCACGTGGCCCATACCCATCAATGTGGGTCCGCCCCTGCGTAGGGTAGGTCAGTCCAGTAGCGGATCTAGAAACTCTTTTAGCGGGAGGCACAATTTTATAAATATATTCATAATTCAAATACTAATTTATATATAATGCTATGTATTAGCTAAATAATAACTACATTTTTATTTTAAACAACTATATTATATTTTTTTTCTTAACCCTTTTTTGTTCACAAGAAATAACTTAGGATAGGTCAGTCCAGTAAGCCTATCCTTGATGTGGAAGAAGAGGATGTTGGCTCACCTATCGATCTTGGGATTGAAGGATGCTCTTGAGGAATCAATCCCAGATCCGAAGCCGATTAAGAAAGAAGAAGATCCAGACGCGTATCAAGAAAGATTGAAGGAAGATGAAGTCAAAAGACTGGAGCAAGCTGATATCATTTAAATATCTTCAATATTTAATTATTTCGATCAGTTTAGCATTATTTCGTTATCATATTTTAATAAAATAAATCAGATAATCATTTATAAAGTTTATGTACATTTTAAAAAACTAGTTTGCGTAGAACTGTTTGTACTGTGATGCATAAAATTTGTTGTTTTAGAGTTTAATCGTAAACTAGTAATTTAGATATTTAGAAAAATTCAAAACCTAGGTAAATAGTTTGAGTTATTTCTGATTTCTTAAATCGGCTAAGTTTTTTAATAATTAGAAATTTTTAATCTATAAAGATTTTAGACATACATTGGCTTTAAAATTCAAGTTATATTGATTTTTAAGTTGGCTAAATTATGTTTAACCTTGCCCAATAGATTAAATTTATTTTCTTCTATCATACTTTATCTATTTTTATGGGTGCAATTTATATATTATTATGGGTGCACATAAATATTTTGGTATAAAATACATTAATTATTTACAAGATTATGGGTGTACAGGCACCCCCTTCCCACGCCATAGCTTCGCCGTGCTTATAACTAAATCGAAGCCAATGATTATGGTTATGAATGGGAAGGGCAGGAGAGATGCAGATCATATGGGTTGCAGGAGAACTGCATTTTAACACCTATTCACTATTTTTTTGGGTTTGAATGCAACGCAGAAGAAAAAGCAGAAGAATAGCAGAACCAAAAGTGATGCAGTTCTATCTGCAGTTATTCCCCATTCACACATTGATACGAAGATCCAGAAAAAAAATATTAAAAAAATTAATGAACTGCAAGCAGACCATTTTATGTGTTAAGAAAATTGTACTGCGTGAAAGGAAGAAAAGAGGTCGGGGGAAACACATATGTCCAATGAGCAATTTTCTTTTTTTTTCTAATTATTTTATTTTTACCTATAAATACTACACTTTTTTTTTTTTAACACTGGTTTTGATTATATATAAAAAGTCACAGATATGGACCCTCTCAAAGGAAGGGAACGATACAACATCAAACTACAACACCAACAAACCCCATCCCAAAACAACTAGAAATCTTGATCTCTCCAAACTTCAACCCCAAGACAATCAAGATTACAAAAACCTGCTCTCATTCACGAACAACTCAAAAAGCCAACAAGGAGGACCCGAAGCCACATAGGATTGGTGACGATTTTCTCTGGTTACACTTGTAGCAATGAGGGATGCACATCTATTAGAATTTCGATAAACTACCAATAGTTGAGCATCCTTCACCGCCAGTAAAGCCTTTGAGATCTCCCCGCTCTGAAACGCATACAATGGCCAGTCCATAGGTTTCATCACCGCTTCAAATTCCTCCTTAAATTGACCTGCAAAAACCACCTTGCTAAGTTTGAGACTAGCCATACTCTCCACTGCCCATAGAATGGCTTGAAGTCTAGCCTCTTCCTTGTTTGGGATTTGAGCAAAGGAACTTCTACTGTGAAATAAAACCACCCCTCTGTGGTTCCTTACTACCCAGGCCACACCCAAGATTCGAGAATGTTTGTTCCAATCATATCCAATATTGCACATGGTCCAGTCCTTTGGTGGAGGACTCCATTTCAAGTTTTCTCTCTTCTCCTGAGTAGGTTCTGCTTGTGTTATTTCTTCCTCCATAGTCTGAGCCAAAAACCACTCTTCCGAATCCTCAAAGGCCTTTTGAGCTATCTCCTTTGCAGACCACTCATACCCTTTGAATAGAAATTCATTCCTGCTCTTCCAAATCCTCCATATTATCCAAGGCCAAGCTCTTTTGTTCTCATTCACTCCCAACCGTCTCTTTTTCAAGTCCACCAGGTACGAGATGTTCTGGTAGATAGACGTTTCATGAAAGCCAAATTCAGGTTGTGGAATGCCTGCTTCAGCCCACACTTGACGAGAAAGGGTGCACTGAAACAACAAGTGATTAATCGATTCTCCCTCATTCCCACAAATTTGACATCGACTATCCATCTTCACCCCTCTCGAGCTGAGCAAATCCGCTACTGAGATTGCATCACTCAAGGATTTCCATATGAAGATCCTAATTTTCGGAGCAGTGAGTACCTTCCATATAGAGTCCTTGAGAGGGTTCAAAGAGGGAAGAGCTAGCATCTCTGGGCAATTCTCCCTGGTCTTGGTATCACATGCGAGCCAGTAAGCTGATTTCACAGAGAATTTTCCTGATTTATTGAATTTCCAAGCATAGAAATCCTCTCTGTTTACAGCCGGCTGGTTCCTCAAAAGGATTTCTATGTCTCCTATCGCAAAGACCTGAAGTAGAGCCTCCACATTCCACCTCTTCGAAGTGTTATCAATAAGAGAAGCTACCTTATGATTAACCTCAAAGTGATTGTTCATCATCCAAGGAGCTCTCAGCCCCTCAACCGGGTCATTCACCCATCGGTCCGTCCATACACAAGTGTTCTCACCGTTGCCAATTCTCTTTTGCAATCCCTTGATCAGCAAGGCCCTTCCATGTAATAGACTACGCCAGCCAAAAGAAGGTCTAATCCCTTCTGCTGCATATAGAAAATCACCAGTTGGGAAGTACCTGCTCTTTAGAAAGGACTGCAAGAGTCCTTCCGGTTGAGTGATCATATTCCATCCCTGTTTGGCTAACATGGCCTGGTTGAAACATTCAAGCTCTCTGAACCCCATTCCCCCCAGATTCTTTGGTAGGCATAACTTCTCCCATGATACCCAATGGATTTTCCTTTGGTTAGGGTCTGAGCTCCACCAGAAATTTGCCATGATGCTCGCTAGTTTTTTGAGAAGAGTTTTGGGGAGCCGGAAGCTAGCCATAGCAAAACTTGGAATAGCTGAGGCTGTGGATTTGATGAGTACCTCCTTTCCACCTTGTGATAGATTCCTTATATACCAAGCTTCCAGTCTGTTTTGTGTTCTGTCCTTGAGGTACTCCAGAAGGTCCACCTTCGAGCCTGAGAAGCATTCTGGCAATCCAAGGTATTTACTAGCTCCACCTTCTTGATAAATACCAAAGATCCGTTTGAGGCTCATCTTTGTCAACTCTGGAATGTTATTACCAAAGGTTAACGAAGATTTCTGCAGGTTTATTACTTGGCCCGTAGCTTCACCGTAGTAGTTTAGGATGCGCTTCAGATTTCTTCCTTGTGAGCAGGAGGCTTTGCATATAAAGAGGCTATCGTCGGCGAAGAATAGGTGATGGATAGATGGCCCAGCTTCATGAAATTTCATACCTTCCAGGAAGCCATTTCTCTCCGCCACTTCCAAAAGGTGGGATAAACCTTCAGAGCATAAGACAAACAAGAAAGGGGACAGAGGGTCACCCTGTCTTATGCCTCGTTTAGGAGAGATCAAACCAAATGGTTGGTCGTTGATGAGGACAGCATAAGTCACAGTAGAGATACACATCATTATGAGGTTCACCCATACACTGTCGAAGCCCATCGCCTTCAGAAGGGAACATATGTAGGACCATTCCACTCTATCGTACGCTTTCGACATGTCCGTTTTTATAGCCATGTACTCCTTTGAGGTCTTAGTGTGAGTTCTCAACGCATGAACCGCTTCATGTGCAATCAGTATATTGTCAGTGATTGAGCGATCACTCACAAACGCAGACTGATTGGGTGAAACTAAGTCTTTGAGGAACGGTTGTAAACGCTTCACCATGATGTTTGAGACTGCTTTATATAGAACTGAGCAAAGGCTTATTGGCCTGATCTCAATCATGTTTTCCGGGTCTGGGACTTTAGGAATCAAACAGAGATATGTGAAGTTCCATTCTGAAGGCATTGTACCTGACTCAAACACACTCATGATCTCTTTTGTAACATCCTCTCCTATGATGTTCCAGTATTTTTGGAAGAACAGCCCATTCATTCCATCGGGTCCAGGGGCACTCTCTGGTTTGATTGAGAAAATGGCTTCACGAACTTCTTCCTTTGAGACTTTGAGAAGGAGAGAAGCGTTCATGTTGACAGTCACCTTCGGGATCATACTTGCAAAAGCATCCTCATACGAACTAGGATTGGAGGATTCGAAGAGATTAGTGAAGTACTCAATGGCCACCTCTGCTTTCGCCCCATCAGATCGCTGCTCCACTCCATGACTGTTCTTTAGCTTTGTGAGTTGATTTGAAGAGCGTCTTACCTTGACTGAATTGTGGAAGAAATCTGTGTTTCTATCTCCTCTAGTAAGCCATTTATCTCTGCTTTTTTGCCACCAGAACATCTCCTCTTCTTTGTATGCCCTAATCAACTCCTTCTTTAGATTATTGACCATGAAGCGACATTGGTACGGTTTCGATTCGAACCACTCCAGCCGTTGTTGTAAGAGGTTGATTTTATCTTTTGCATTAAAGATGCGCTTCTTCTTCCAGCCACTGAGAACTTTCCTGCAGTTTGTGATCTTGGAGGATAAAGACCCATCTCCCCGAGCACAAGACCAGGCACCCTCAACTTCCTTTTTGACTTCCATACTGAGCATCAGCCTTTTATCAAAGCGGAACTGCCCTCTGAATCTATCTTGCATTGCACGGAACTTGACCCACACTGGCCTGTGATCTGATCCCCTTTTGTCCATGAAAGTTTGATTCGAAGACGGAAATAATTTGAACCATTCCTTATTTCCAAAACAGCGGTCCAAACAGCATTGAACCCAGTGATTACCTCTCTTGCCACTCCATGTGAAGCGATCTCCTTTCGCATCCAGTTCCTCCATCCCACAGATCTTGAGCATGGAAGTGAAAGATAAGAAAGACTCCACCGGTCTCGAGGGGCCTCCCGATTTTTCATCATTATTTTGAATTTCATTAAAGTCTCCCACTAGACACCACGGTTCCTTCCTCAGCACTCCAATGCGATTCAATCTTTCCCAAATCACATCTTTCCCTACCGCCGAAGGCTCCCCATAGATGCAAGAGAGAAAAAAGGAGAAATCTCCATAATTTACAAGACAGTCGATAACATTTCTGTCTGAAAATTTAATATCTAGAGAAACCGATTTCTTCCACAAAATTGCCAATCCACCACTGAGGCCTCTTGGACTTACAATATGGTATCGATCATAACCCAACCAAACTTTTAAATCTTCCACAACATTCCGACAGTTTTTCGTTTCCATAAGAAATAAAATTTCCGGAAAATGGTATTGACGCATCTCCCGGAGTCTCTGAATCGTCAAACCTTGAGGCCGTCCCAAGCCTTGACAATTCCAGCTCAAAATACTCATTAAAGCTTGGGCGATCCCTCATTTGGGATCACCTTAATGCAAGGTGCCTTGCTGATTGACCTACTCCTCTCCCCTTCACCGTCCCACTTCCTTTTCTTGCATCCCACCTCTTGTTTTCCTTCTCTCCTGTGACCTTCCAGTATCTCTCCCCTCTCTTTCTCTGTGAACTTCCTTTGCATTCTTCTAGCTTTGGGGGGTCTTTTCCTCTGGTAAGAGCGCTTCTTGACAAACCCGGCAGAACCAGACTCATAGAATCCAGCACTGAAGCCCGTAGGTTCATCAGAATGCGAAGAGAAATACCCACCATCACTCTCTTCTTTGTCACGCAACAGCAAGACTTCATTGTCTCTTTTGAGGATCAGAGAAGAGTGGGCTTTGATCGAGGCTGCCATCAGTTTCTCAGCTGGTTCTCTCCTTGCACCGGACTGCTCTGTTTCTGATTTCTTGGAGTAGTCGAAGACTAGCCCTTTTCCTTTGTTGAGTTCTTTGGTCACTTGAGGTGGAGCCTCCAGCTGTAGACACAGCTTTTGAGCCACTGGATCTTTTTCAGCAAGACTGACAGATTGTTTGATTTTATACTCCTTTATCTCTCTGTTTTCCCCAGTGTCAGCAAGCAGATATCTTCGCAACTCTTCAAGAACCTCTTTTGAAATTTTAGGTCTGCCATTCATTGGGTTGATACCGACTTGGTAATCAGCAAGCACACCTTTGAGTGGATCACCTTCTTTGAAAAAGGGTTGCAGCGGGGTAGACTGGGGGGAGACTTTACTTCTCCTTTCGGCCGCTTCTTCTTGTCTTTTCCTGACTACTAAGGGACAGTAGTCCTTCTCATGATTCAGTCTGAAGCATTCAAAGCATCTTTTCTGCACATTCTCATAGTTGTAGTGGATAACAAAAGATTTGCCTTTGTAAGTGAGAGCTTTAGACATCCTTAGAGGGTTAGCCACGTTGAATTTCACCAGCACCCTGATGTAGTTCTGCGTGACCGGCTTGGAGGGGTCGAAAGCTACTAGTTCAACCTTTCCCACAAAGTCACCTAGCTTTCCTATCGCCTCCACCGTGTAAAAAGTCTCCGAAATGTTACTTATTCTGACCCAGAGCGGGATGTACTGCAGATAATCTTCCGGTGGGTTTTCCATCCATCGCTCTAAGACTATGACCCACTCGTAATGTGTCTGAACTCCCTTGTCCAGAACATCTTGAAGGTCGTGTTCGGAGTTGAAGATGAACTGGAACTTCTCTTGAGACAGGGCTATACCTCTGACTTTACCTTCTTTTTGCCATTTTCTGGGCATTTGGATAATGAGATTAGACATCCTTTGTCTCTCTGGGTTTAAGAGCCTTCCCATCAGGCTGAGTTTATTTTCTTCAGCAGAGGTGAAACCTGGTAGATCTGGCATCTCAAACGGGGTATCTTCTTCATCTAACGACAAAGCCATTAAGGCTCTGTCCATGGCTAACGACATGGCTTAAATGGGCACAGGAACTTCGAAATAAATTTTTCCACCACCAAAACCTTCTTACTCTCTAAGAACAGAGATAAGAAACACCTTTTCTTTTGTTAAAAGCAAGCGGAAGCACTCGAAAACCAATGAAAGTGGTTAAGAAATCTTTAATCAAACGTGTTTAGACTTTTAAATCTCACTTATCGATGCACTCACCCTTTAGTTTACTGGATACAACTCATACCCACTTGGGGTTCCTAGAGAGAAAAAGACTTCTCAACAACTTCTCCTCACTCCACCTATAAATACTACACTACACACAACTTTATTTATTTCCTTATTAATTGTATAGTTTTTTGTCATCATTGTTAATTGTATAGATTATTTCATTAAATTCATTAACTTTTAAACCAAACATAAATCACTTTAAAAGTATAATTTAACATTTTCATTTCTCATACTTATGTAATAATTTATTGTTAGATGAATTTATTTATAGAAATAATGTATAAAATATATATTTTCTTATATATATTATATTTTATAAATATAATTATACAAAATAATATATATTTAGTTTGTATATTCATAAATTTTCATAAAATCACTTTATATTTTTATAGAATAAAATATATTGTCTTATGTATATATATATATTGTTCATTCATATATATTATAACGCTTTTTGTTAACATATAACAAATGAATGGATTTTATATATTTTTAAATAATTTTTTTATAAAATGTTTCTTTTATTTAAAATAATAATAATAATTGTTTATATAAAAATTTGTATAATAGTTTTCAGATTTTCACCCGTTTAGGTTCGGTTAATAACACTTTTGGTTCATATATGTTTTATAACACCCAAGAAAACACATTCAAGTTTTTTTTTTTTTTTTACATTTTGGACTTGGTACAAGTCAATATTTCTGTTCGGGTTCAGTTCGAAATTCAGGTTAAGGATTTTATGTTCATCCCTAATTAACGTCTTTGGATCTTAATTATATTTTAATTTGGATTATAAAAATAATTAATTAGAAATGGAATACTCTTTGTCATTTTAATGAATTTTATATAATTTTTAAATTTCAATATATTTATTAGAATGATAAATCTTTTTTACGGGTTTTTTGTTGTAATCGTGTTTACCTTTTATATAATGTTTAAAATTTCTTTGTATATATTAAATTAATAAAAAACAATTGATAAACATTTGTATTTTTGTTTTAGATTATTTAATTTATAAAATTATTTTTAACATTTGGTTAAATACACTAATTCGATAAATTAGCTTAACTAGTTAGATCTGCATTTGTTCTGCATGATCTCATTTGTTCTGTTTGATCTACATTTTTGGTTTGATCTGCGTTTTCTTGATCTGCATACCATTCGAAGCCTTTATTTTAAACTTGTTTTTCAGGAGATCTGCATGTAGATTAGATTTTTTTGTCTTTTTATGAAAAAAGACAGATCTTCTACATGCAGTTTTGTCTGCTAGCATTTGGTGGTGGTTCACTAATTTTTTTCCTTTGACCAATAAATAATTTTATTACAAAGTAATGATATATTTAATATTCTTATATAAAAACACATTTTCATTCTATTTAACTTACAACTTTTACAATACAAAAAAATTTAATTGTCAACTTATTTTTTTTATTTTTGTTAGAACATTTATCTAAATTATTTATATGATGTGTGCGTTTTTAATTATGCAAATGTATAATATTGTACTTAAATAAACAAATATATATTATGTAAATATATATATATATATATATGTATTAATGGAAGATAGACACATTTGGTCAATTACTAATATTTTCATATTTTAATTTTAAAAATACAGTTTCACAATTTTAATGCACTATTTATTGTTATTTATTATTGTATTTATATATTATGTATTTTATTGTAATTTTTATTATTCAAATATATATTCTATTTTTAAATTGTTTTTCTCATTATAAACTGTTATAAGACGTTAAAATTGTAACCTGATTCGATATCAAAATCATATATTTTTAAATTCAAGTAAAAATTTGCAGTTCTTTAAAAATCATAAAAATTTCACATCTTTCTAATATCTGTCTAAACAAATTAGTTTTCGTCATATTTTATATCATTTATTTTTTTCTATTTTCATATCATTTTAGATTCTAACAATGATATAAAATTGTATCAAAATAATTTATAGTTATACTTATATATATAGTTACTTAATTTAAAATTAAATTAAAATTTAAAATCCGGTTAGATCCGTTTGATCATTGACCCGACTATAATAACTGTAATAAGTTGTTTGATCTGTTTGATCAGCACTTGATCCACTTGATCTGTTTTGATCTGCATTTGATCCGCTTGAACTGTTTTTACCATTAGAACTCTATGTGTTTATATACAAAACTAACACGCATATTGATTTTCTATGCGAATTATAAAGCTTTCTATATGTGTTGGATGGAAACGAGAACATCACTAAACTATAAATAATTGATCTGATGGGCTGGGGATGCATTATTGGGAATAATTAAAGGGTGTTATAAAAGTGCCATGTTGAAAATGGAGGAGACGCAGAAGTTTTTGACTTTATAATTAATACGGGTCTCGCTGTCACTATGCACGCACAGTAACTTCAACTTTTTCACTTCTATATAAATCGATCATTTCGATCGATTGTAACACACAATTCCTTATCTTTCTAATAACACATCTTCTCTTGTTATCAGGGTTATCTTCTTCCTATGGGTATAAAATTTTGCCCTTATTTAAATTTCTCAATACTATAAAATCATAAGTTATTTTATAGCACGTTATCAGCACGATCACTCTGCGATTCGGTAAAATTTATTTGTATCATTTATACCCTGTTATAATAGTCAGTATACCGCCTCTACTATTATTTATATCATGTTATAATGGCCGGAATACCGCCTATATTATTTACTAGTAATTTAATTTATTTATTGGTCGGCCGAGCCGCCTTATATTCTGTTTATTATTAATTGGTCGGCCGAGCCGCCGTGTAATTTATTACTCTGCAATGATCGGCTGAGCCGTCGCATGATTTATTGTCATAACATAAATATTTCATTGTCATAATTTTTTTTACATTTATGAAATTTTATAGATTTGATTGACTGTTTAATACGATATTTTTAGACTGATTTTTGGTGCACTCGATTTAACACCAACGGTCACAAAGAAAATTTTTCAAAAATTTCTCCTTTCTCCAACGGTCATGAACAGTGATTTTCATCTATAAATACAACTCATTTTCACTCCATTTCATCATCCAAAACATTTCATCTCCTCTCAAAAATTTCAAATCGCTCTCCTCCGATTTTTCATTTCAAGAAAGATGATTCGCGCACTTTTGTTTTTATGTGCCATTTTTATTTGTGTTTCTATTTATGGTTTATTCGTTGGAGAATTTACTCAAAGTGAATTTAAGATGAATATCGGTTTAATTTTCTTTACATCGCTTCTCCTTGTAATTGCGTGTATTATCAATATAAATGGTTCGTTTTAAAATTACGAAATTCTAATAAAATATTTTATTTTGTGTTTTTAGAAATACAAATGGCAAACATCGAGAAACTCCAGTTCCCGGCCCGAAAATAACTGGCGAAAATTACGTCGGGTGGGTCACAAACGTGAAACCATATCTGGTGATGAAAAAGATAACCAAAACAATTGTAATCGGTAACAAATCACCACCCGAGCATATAGCCGAAGCGATAATCTTCCTGAAGAAGCATTTAGATGAAAATCTAACGCACGACTATGCAAACGTCGAGGACCCAGCTGAACTGTGGCAAACTTTAAAAGAAATGTTCGATAACCAGAGACAAATCAACCTCCCTCACGCTCTAGAAGAGTGGAAAAATCTGAGGTTCCAAGATTTTCAAAAGGTTGAGGATTACAATTCCGCTGTCCTGAGGATAGTTGCACTCCTGAAGTATTGTGGTAATCCTGTCTCTAAGGCAGAAATGATGAATAAAACATATATCACTTTCCACAAACAGCTTCACTTCTTGCCCGAAATTTACAGAAAATGCGGGTACACGAGATTTTCTGAATTGATGGTTGCGCTCATGTTGGCTGAAAAGAACAATGAGCTCTTAATCAAAAACCACAATTCCCGACCTACGGGAGCCAAAGCATTCCCTGAAGTGAATGCTACGGCGGTAGAAAATTCAGAAAGAAGGAACCAGACCAACCGAGGTTATGGTCGCCGCTTCAATAATAAACGTGGAAAAACTTACAATCCCAAATGGAAGGGATCTAACAAGTGGGTTAGATCCGAACAAGTTTCTAAGGGTAAAGAAACTCAAGAGGATACCACCCAGAAGCGTGGGACAGTGTGTTACAGATGTGGATGTAAAGGACATTGGTCCCGTACCTGTCGTACTCCTCCACATCTCTGTAAGTTATATCAAGAGTCCACGAAAGGCAAAGCTAAAGAAGTGAACCTCACTGAAAACTTTGAAGGGACATCGTACCTCGATGCCTCCGACTTCGCTAATGAGCTGGACTAGATTACTCCTGAAGAGAGCCGAAATGCTTATAATAAGACTATTGAATAGTTTTCAATATTGTCATGTATAATTATTACATTTCCTGTTTTAAACAAATAATGATGTTTTAACATCACCTTAATATATAATTATTGTGTGTTTCCTTATATAATTATTATATGAATGAATTTTATGTTTTTGTTTTGTTAATATTTATGACAATTTCAGAAATGGATCAAAATGCTAATGGAACAATATCCAAGAAACGGATTCGTGAAATATGCATACCAGATAGTGGAACAACGCACACTATTCTGAGACAAAAGAGATATTTCTCTGATATAAAACCGACAAGAATTGTCGTCAATACAATATCAGGTCCTGCAGACGTGATTGAAGGAACTGGTAAAGCAAACTTTACTTTGCCGAATGAAACAAAATTTTCCATAAATAATGCTCTATATTCTCCAAGTTCTAAAAGGAATTTGTTGAGTTTCAAAGACATATATCTTCACGGATATGATACTCAGTCTGCAACTGAGGATGGAAAGAAATACATGTACGTAACTTCTGAGAAATGTGGCAGAAAACACATATTGGAAAAGTTTCCAGAACTTCCTTCGGGGCTACACCATACTTATATCGATAAAATCGAATCAAATCTTGTAGTAAAACGGAACCCAGAAGAGTTCACATTATGGCATGATCGCCTTGGCCATCCAGGCACTACAATGATGCGTAAAATCATAGAAAGTTCAGATGGTCATTCACTGAAAATCCAGGAGATTTCTCAAGGGAATAAAATGACATGTGTTGCATGTTCTCTAGGAAAATTGATCGTAAGGCCATCGCCAACCAAAATCAATAAAGAATCACCAAAGTTCCTTGAAAGAATTCAAGGCAATATATGTGGACCTATACACCCACCTTGTGGACCATTCCACTATTTTATGGTATTAATTGACGCATCCAGTAGATGGTCACACGTTTGTCTATTATCATCTCGAAATGTGGCATTTGCGAGATTTCTAACTCAGATAATCAAACTGCGAGCGCAGTTTTCTGATTATCCTATTAAAAGAGTTAGACTAGATAACGCTGGTGAATTCACATCCCAAGCATTCAATGACTATTGTATGGTAATGGGAATTGAAGTTGAACATTCGGTTGCTCATGTTCATACGCAAAATGGTTTGGCTGAATCTTTAATTAAGCGTCTGCAATTGATTGCAAGACCATTGATCAGTAGATCAAAACTTCCAACCTCTGTATGGGGACATGTCATTTTGCATGCAGAAGCACTCATTCGGATCAGACCGAGTGCATACCATAAGTATTCCCCACTACAGTTAGCGTTTGGTCGAGAACCAAACATTTACCACTTTAGAATCTTTGGTTGTGCGGTATATGTGCCTGTAGCACCACCACAACGTACAAAGATGGGACCACAAAGAAGATTGGAAATATATGTTGGTTGTGATTCTCCATCAATTATACGATATCTAGAACCACAGACTGGTGACGTTTTTACGGCACGTTTCGCCGATTGTCATTTTGATGAGAAAATATTCCCAGTTCTAGGGGGAGAAAACAAAAATGTAGAAAATGACATCAAATGGAGTGTACCTTCATTACTATATCTTGACCCTCCTACTAAAGAGTCTGAACTAGAAGTTCGACGAATCATGCATTTACAGAGTATAGCTAATCAGCTACCTGATGCATTTGCGGATACCAAGACGGTAACTAAATCTCATATACCAGCCGTGAATGCTCCTGCTTGTATCAAAATATCAAATGAGCAAGGAAAAGCGGACGATACACAAGAGTCTAAAACACGCTTGCAGCGTGGCAGGCCTGATGGTTCTAAGAATAAAAATCCTAGAAAACAAAAGGATGTCAAGATAAATGACACATCCAAAATAGCAGAAAGTATTTTGGAAGAAACAAATAATGAGGATACTGAGAAAGTTGAGCATCATGAGTCGGAAAGTAATCATGAAATTTCTATCAACTACATCCATAATAAAAGGATATGGAATAGAAATGAACAAAATGATCTTAATGATGCTGTCTCATATATTGTGTCAAGTGAAATAAATGAAGAAGTCGATGATCCAGAACCAAGATCTGTCTATGAATGTCAAAAGAGACATGATTGGGAACAATGGAAAAATGCAATACAAGTTGAACTTGATTCGCTTAATAAACGAGAAGTATTTGGATCTATTGTGCTCACACCTGCAGATGTGAGACCAGTTGGGTACAAATGGGTTTTCGTTCGAAAACGAAATGAGAAAAATGAGGTTACGAGATACAAAGCTCGTCTAGTGGCTCAAGGTTTTTCTCAAAGACCTGGAATCGATTATGAAGAAACGTATTCTCCAGTTATGGATGCCATTACGTTTAGATTCCTGATGAGTCTACCAGCTGATAAAAATCTAGAAATGCGTCTCATGGATGTTGTTACAGCTTATCTATATGGATCATTAGATACTGATATCTACATGAATTTCCCTGATGGATTTAAAATGCCAGAAGCATTAAGTTCCAAACCTAAAGAGTTATGTGCAATAAAATTGCAAAGATCATTATATGGGTTAAAGCAATCTGGACGTATGTGGTATAATCGTCTCAGTGATCATTTAATAAAAGAAGGATATGTGAATGATCCTATATGCCCATGTGTTTTCATCAAGAAAACAATATCCGGATTTGTAATAATCGCGGTATATGTTGATGATCTTAACATTATCGGAACTCAAAAGGAAATACAAAAGGCATCAGACTATCTCAAAGGAGAATTTGAGATGAAAGATCTTGGACAGACACAGTATTGTCTTGGCCTACAAATAGAACATTCACAAAATGGTATATTTGTGCATCAATCCACATACACTGAAAGAGTGTTGAAACGATTTAACATGGATAAATCAACTCTTCTTAGCACCCCAATGGTCGTTAGATCACTTAATATTGAAAGTGATCCATTTCGACCACCTGAGGAGAAAGAAGAGATACTTGGTCCGGAAGTACCATATCTAAGTGCAATTGGAGCGCTGATGTACCTTGCAAATTGTACACGGCCTGATATATCATTTGCTGTGAATCTTTTGGCAAGATTCAGCTCATCTCCAACTCGAAGGCATTGGAATGGGATTAAACATGTTTTTCGTTACCTCCAAGGGACCATTGATTTAGGCTTGTTTTATCTTAAAAGTTCAAAAGGTCAAATTTTTGGTTTTGCAGATGCAGGATATCTTTCAGATCCACACAAAGCCCGATCGCAAACAGGATACATTTTTACGATCGGAGGCACTGCTATATCTTGGCGTTCTCAGAAACAAACGCTTGTGGCTACTTCTTCAAATCATGCTGAGATCATTGCACTCCATGAAGCAAGTAGAGAATGTGTATGGCTAAGATCAATAAGCCGACACATCTGTTCAAGCAGTGGGATTGGCAAAAATATGGAGCCAACTATTCTATATGAAGATAATGCAGCATGTGTTGCTCAAACAAAGGACGGATATATTAAAAGCGATAGAACGAAGCATATTCATCCGAAGTTCTTCTCATACACTCAAGAGCTCGTAAAGAAGAAAGAGATTGAAGTAAGATATGTCCAATCATGCGACAATGCAGCTGACCTCTTCACAAAATCACTTCCGACTTCGGTATTCAAAAAACATGTTTGTAACATTGGAATGCGTCATCATAAGGATCTATGACTGCTCATTCGAGGAGGAGCTTACGTAGTTGTACTCTTTTTACCTTACTATGGTTTTTCCAATTGGGTTTTCCTAGAAAGATTTTTAACGAGGCAATATAGACGTTAAGCGAGAGATAATAGCGACACCGGTCCCCAAGGGGGAGTGTTATAAAAGCGCCGTGTTGAAAATGGAGGAGGCGCATAAGTTTTTGACTTTATAATCAATATGGGTCCCGCTGTCACTATGCACGTACAGTAACTTCAACTTTTTCATTTCTATATAAATCGATCATTTCGATCGATTGTAACACACAATTCCTTATCTTTCTAATAACACATCTTCTCTTGTTATCAGTGTTATCTTCTTCCTACGGGTATAAATTTTGCCCTTATTTAAATTTCTCAATACTATAAAATCATAAGTTATTTTATAATAAATGGTGAATAGAAAAGTTTAACGTTGAATCTTGCATATAATGACTTTGTATCAAACCGAAAGACCAACGTGAAAACTACAGTCCGATTGTTCTTTTCCTACAAACAGGGAAAAGTGATATGACTTGGCGATGTATGGTGGTGATGCGTTACAACTTACAAATGAAAACAACCTCACATGCATCTCACGCTATCATGACTTGGGAACTTGCTTAATCCCTTTGAAGTTTGCTTGCCAAATCTCTCTTTTGTTTTTTCTCCTTTATGTAATTTATCTAGAGCTCAAAAAATCACTACAAGGCGCAACTAATGTTCAAATTTTGATAGTTCAAACGTCTCCATTCGATGTGGTTAGTAATCATCATAGTATCAACCGAAAATGTTTAGCCATACATTTTATTTTGTAATACAATTGATTTACGATTTGTTAACTAATTCATATTTAAATTGCTTCAAGAACAAATAAAGACAAATATGGTGAAACTCAATGCGCCACGTATGAGAAACGGACTAGTGTCTGGCGAAATCGGGCCCATTACCCCGGTAACTTCTCCTTTTACACTTCGTGTCTCCTTGCAGTTTTCACTTTTCACCATTTTACCGTTTCCTTTTTCCTACAGAGAGAGAGAAAACAATTTAAAAATACAAAGAGGCGAAGCGAAGGTGCGTGAACTATCGCTCTCTCTTGCTGGTGGAGGAAGGTGAGGTGCGGTGCTTCCACTATACGACGACACAGAGATAAACTAGAAGAAAGCCTACAGAGATCTGAGCCAGATTCTACTCAGAAAATCTCTCCGTCACCATCTCGCGACACTCCGGTGTACCGGAATCTAATTCTGGAACCGACATTGCTTCCTTCAACGCCTGCAAGCAGATTCCGATTCTGCTTCGAGTAGATTTCGCGAGTTTTGGAGTTGATTCAGTAAGTTCGATCTCACTTTTGATTTGAGTTCTATGAAGTGAGCATCGTCTCTCCCACTGAGTTGCCGATAGTCACTTGGACCTATTGTGTATTATCTTGAATCTGTTAGTTGACTTTGAAATCGAGTGTAATGTTGATTCTTCTTGTGTTTCAGGGATCCGTATGATATGCACATTGATTCTAACTATAAACAGCAGCAACATTCTATAAATGAAGAGATTTTATGGAGGGCTTCTTGTTGCATCAATGTGTATGTTCTTCACGGTGTACAGATACATCGACTTGAAGCCTCCCGTTGAGAAGCCTTACATCACTGCCACTGTTCTCACTCCCAACACCACTCTCCCTCTCGAATGGCTTCGAATCACCGTCCCTGACTTCATGAACGAAGCTAGGAACACTCAAGAAGCGTTGTCTGGAGATGAGATTGTCACTGTCTCGACTCTATTCGTTGAGCAGAACGTCTCCAAGGAAGAGAGAGAGCCTCTGCTTACGTGGAACCGTCTCCAAAGCTTGGTTGATAACGCTCAGAGCTTAGCGAACGGAGTTGATGCTATTAAGGAAGCTGGCATTGTTTGGGAGAGTCTTCTCTCAGCTGTTGTTGAAGCCAAGAAGCTTGCTGATGCTAACGTGAACCAAACGAAGAAAGAAAAAGAGGAGCTTTGTCCTCAGTTTCTTAGTAAAATGAATGCTACCGAAGATGATGGAACTAGTCTCAAGTTGAAGATCCCTTGCGGTTTGACTCAAGGCTCCTCTATCACAGTCATTGGCATCCCTGATGGTCTTGTTGGTAGCTTCAGGATTGATCTAACGGGACAACCGCTTCCAGGGGAGCCTGATCCGCCCATTATTGTGCATTACAACGTTAGGCTCCTTGGAGACAAGTGGACTGAAGATCCTGTCATTGTCCAAAACAGCTGGACGGTGGCTCGTGACTGGGGCGTTGAGGAGCGGTGTCCAAATTATGATCCTGATTTGAATAAGAAAGTTGATGACTTGGATCAATGCGACAAGGTGGTGGGTAGAGAAGTCAACCGAACTTCTTCCACTAGCTTGCAGTCCAACACTACAAGAGGGGTTGCAGCATCTAAACATGAAAAATATTTTCCTTTTAAGCAAGGTTTCTTATCGGTTGCTACGCTTAGGGTGGGAACTGAAGGAATGCAGATGACAGTTGATGGCAAACATATAACCTCATTCGCTTTCCGTGATGTAATATCATCATCATCACACTTCTTTAATATTTTACTGCTCTTAGATTCTTATGTTGGTTCTTCATCTTTGGTACAGACACTGGAGCCATGGCTTGTTAGTGAAGTACGGATTGCAGGTGATTTGAAGTTACTATCCATTCTCGCTAGCGGTTTACCCACATCAGAAGAATCAGAGCATGTTGTTGATCTAGAGGCACTGAAGGCACCTCCCCTTTCACCATTAAGGCCATTAGATCTTGTCATTGGCGTTTTCTCCACAGCAAACAATTTTAAACGACGGATGGCTGTGAGAAGAACTTGGATGCAGTATGATGATGTAAGATCTGGAAGGGTTGCAGTACGCTTTTTTGTTGGCCTTGTAAGCTTTCGCCCTCTGTTGAAATCATCAGGTGTATATTGAAGTTTCTGAGTTCTTAATCATGTTTAATATGCAGCACAAGAGTCCTATTGTTAACTTGGAACTATGGAACGAGGCTCGGACTTACGGTGACGTTCAGCTAATGCCCTTTGTTGATTACTACAGTCTCATCAGTTGGAAAACACTAGCAATCTGCATCTTCGGGGTAATAATTGTGTCATGTCTCTTCCTATACGAGATTGTGTTGTCTTCACCATTTTGCCTCACCAACGATATATCTTGAACAGACAGAAGTTGACTCAGCCAAGTTCATCATGAAAACGGATGATGATGCCTTTGTTCGTGTTGATGAAGTATTACTTTCTTTGTCATTGATCAACAACACTCGCGGGTTAATATATGGACTGATCAATTCTGACTCTCAACCAATCCGAAACCCTGCTAGCAAATGGTACATCAGTTATGAGGTACAACACAACTTGACATAGCCATGTATATTCATGATTGCCTATTTCATTTGACAATGTTATGTTTCTACTCAAAAACAGGAATGGCCAGAAGAGAAATATCCACCATGGGCGCATGGTCCAGGCTACATTGTGTCCCGGGACATAGCAGAATCGGTGAGCAAGCTTTTCAAAGAAGGAAATCTAAAGGTACTACTCTTATGTTAAGTACATTTCGAAATGTACATAGAATGGATTGTGAAATCTCGAAACTGTAAATAGATGTTCAAGCTAGAAGACGTGGCGATGGGTATATGGATCGCTGACCTAAGGAAACAGGGACTCGAGCCTCATTACGAAAATGATGGAAGGATCATTAGTGAGGGATGCAAAGACGGTTATGTGGTTGCTCATTACCAAAGCCCTGCTGAAATGACTTGCCTCTGGCGTAAATACCAAGAAACCAAACGGTCTCTTTGCTGCCGCGGTTGGTAAAACGAACATTATTCACGTCTGCGTTCACAGGTACAGAAAGAGAATGTGGTTTTGTCAGTTAATTCTTTGTTGTAAAACATCTGATTTGGTTTGTTAGTACAAAGTAGATTAGAAGATATGTAGTTTAGTTTTAGTTGTATATCTAAATTTTCTTTTGATCTCTTTTATTCGACGGGTGGTGTAGAGACGTAGGAGAAGCATATTATACTTGTATATTTTCACATCATCTCGAAAAAATCAATTGTTATTGCTTAGTATTCACATGTGTGAGGTGTTCTCCACTTCATAGTGACACGTTTATTGCTAATGGATAAGAGCAATCACTGTCTTACAACTCAAATTATTCATAATTATTTGAGAAGAAAGTCTGCCAGTTTAATATTTTCTAGATCTTTCCACCACTCTCTTTTGCAACTCTTAAATCGTCAAAGGCCATCTATTCGATCAGCTAGGATCTTCTATTCTTTTGTTTCCTATGGCGACAGAACAAGAAGCTGAAACTGTAAGAGAGACTTCCTCTGTTTCCGGAAGATTTCCAAGGAACAGAGACTTGTACCTCTTCTTGCCTTTCTTCCTAGGCTTTTCTAATCAAGAATCACCAGACAGAGACGGTGATGTTGCTTCGACGCGTGACCGTGTCATTCTAGTCAACCCTTTTACGCAAGGAATGATCGTCCTCGAGGAGTCATCGGGATTGAATCCTCTGCTTCGCGGCTTAATTGAATCACGTGAGGAAGGTCATCCTCCAGCGTCCAAGGCTTCCATCGATGCGATGCCGGTCGTTGATATCGAGGACTGCCAAGGTGAGTGTGTGATTTGTCTAGAGGAGTGGCAGGCGGGGGAGACGGTGAAGGAGATGCCTTGTAAGCATCGGTTTCATGGAGGATGTATAGAGAAATGGCTAGGGCTTCGTCGGTCGTGTCCTGTTTGTAGGTTCGAGATGCCTGTTGATGGAGATGAGGCTGGGAAGAAAAGTAATGATGGGCGAGAGATTTGGGTTAGGTTTAGTTTCAACGGTGGTGGTCGGAGTGTGAGAGATTCTTCTGGTCATGACCATGGAAACAGTGACGGTGATGGTAACACTGTTAGATCTGGTGTAACAAGACCTGTTCTCGAGTCCGAGAATTAGAGTTACAGAAGAAGGAACTTGCGCCACTCTTTTGCTCCCTTTGTTCTATGTTTTGTTTCTTAAATTCTTGTATTATAATGAAAATCTTTTTTAGAAAATTTCCTACTGCAAAACACTTTTCACGACAAGTCCCGTAGAACCCTAACCATGTTTCTACGTGATATGATCAAATCTTGCAAATTTCCAAGTTGAGACATTTCCCTTGTGCATATCTACCCTCACTTTTAAGTACTGCTCTGCACCTAAAACAAAAGCAGAAACGTTCAAGTTTCTAAAGCAAGAAAGCTTTCACTGTGCATACTGTGGTTCATCTAGAAGAATAATGTTAATGTTAAGAAGAAAATAAATTCAAGGAGGCTGGAATCTAGCTATGAAAACAGAATGGTAATTATCTTATGATGACATTACTTGTTTTTTCCTTTTTTAACACTGGGTAACACATTGCATCATCTATAAGTTACCCATTACATCATCTATAATCTTTTCTTCTATTAGATATGATGATCAATTACCTACAACATATGCAATATTGATGAACAGCTCCACAGATAAGGATTCCACGATGAAGCTTTCCCCGAAACACTTGGATCGACGGACGGTTCTGCATGTACATCTTCGATGGACAGGCTCTCTCCACAGCAGACGACCACAACGAACGGCTTTGCCAACAGTACTCTGGAAACTCCAATAAACTTCGCATCATATAATCGGCAAGAAATTACATAATTTGAGAATCGAACCTGAGACCTAGGTGTAGAAACTTTTAAACCTTAACCAATAGGTTACGGTGATTCCACATATGACATTACTTGTTAGGTTGGTCATCGACAGTAACATTAATTTCTTGTTGATCTCCAGAATATTTTTGACTCTCACAATCTTAGGGATTTGGCGGGAAACTTAAACATAATTAACAAGCAAAGATCAGGATATCAAACAACCACTACAAAAAAATATTAAATAAATGACTCTAAAAATAGTGATGCAAATAATTTACATCATTTTATCTAAAACTTATGCAATAATATTATATATTAACATCAATTATTTTAAATGATTGTAAAAAGTATCATTTGTAGGAAAATGATGTTAACTTTTGACATCAACTAAAAATTGAACCGCACATCCGCGCAGATATTGGTTCTTATATTTTTATACATTTATAATTGTTTTTCATAATTATTATTATATATTTGATACAAATACTCGAACCCGCTTTAGATATATTTGTTATATAGATATTTTTAGGTTCCTATATATTAGAACCGAACTCATCCAGATCTAGAATGACTCAATTCAAAACCCACACATAAATTTATAATATTCAAAAAGAGCTTAATTTCAAAAAAAAAAGACATGATACCCGAAAGGGACAACCCGTACCTAAATGAATAACCAATTTCATGCCTAACTGATATTATAAACTAATAAAAATGACTTTTTCTATGTGTTTTGCTAAATTAAGTGAAATAGAAAGCGTTTTTTTGAGTAAAATAATTATATGGAGTGAAAAATTAAGTGAAAATAATTGTAATACATTTTCATTATTTTGATTTAAGTTATTATTTTATTTACAAAAACATGTCTTTGAATTATGCTTTTTGCTACGTAATTTTTCACCGGTTGAAACTAAAATAAAAAATGTTTTAGTAAAATAAACTAAGCCGAACGTTTAACCATATACAAAACTTAATTATTTTATATTTTTTATTTTATAATTGGCACAAAGTTAATGTTGAAAACTAATAAATAAAAATTTGCAATATTTTTATTATGATAATATAATTAATGATGTGATGTATTGTTAAGGTAAAATAATTAATGAAATTGTCAAACTGAGTGAAATATGGAAGGACAATTAATGAAATTACTAAAAGGACATTATACTTCTTTTTACACTGCTATCTATGTTTCCAAACAAATTCACATTTATATTGATATCCTTGTTTCCAAACAATTTCCAAAAGGTACTTCAGTTTTAATTAGGACTGAGAAAAAAAATATTGAATCCGAAGAACCGAACCGAACCCAATCCAAAAAAGTAATAGCGAACCCGAACCGAAATTGATTAAATATCTGAAAAGGTTCAAAAATTTGGTATCTGGAGAACCGAAACCGAACGTGATCCGAACCAAAGTATTTCGGGTACCCGAATATATCCAAAATAGATTTATATACCTAAATATATTAATTATTTTTAGATTTAATGTAAATAAAAAACCATCCAAAATATATAATATATTTTTTAAGTTGTCTAAAATACTTGAAAATATATACAAATAGTCAAAAGTAATTGTTTAAAATAGCTAAAATGTACTCAAAACACCAAAAATACTTGAAATATCTATTTACTATCTATCAAAATTTTCAAACCAAACCAATTTATATGTTAAATTTAAATATTTTGATATATGTTATTGAAATTTATATGCGATTTATTATTTTATTTATAGATTTTGAAATTTTTTAAATATATAATGAATTTTAAAATTTTAAAAATCATTTAAATGAGTTATCCGAACCCGAACCGAACCCGCAAAGATCCGAACCGAACCCAAACCAAAATTTAGAAATATCCGAATGGGGCTGAAATCTTTGACCCCGAAAACCCGAAATTCGAATAGACCTGAACCGAACCCGAATGGGTACCCGAAAGTAGGGGTGTTCACTCCGGATATCAGTTCGGTTTTTCAGTTTTTTGGTGTTTCGGTTAGTAAAATATAACTACCATTCTAACTCCATATTTACTTTGGTTCGGTTCGGTTTATATACCATCAGTTTTCGGTTTATTCGGTTTTATACCAAAACATAATTATTTAGTTTGGGATCATAGTATATAAATTTTAGAGCCATATTGTCATCGCAGTCATTTATTAAAAAGATATTATATTTTCAAATAAAAGAACATAAAAAATATAAACGCTTATACCTTCAGATGAAATAATCAAATCTAGAATTAAAATCAAAGCTCGAAATTTTGAAAATAAAAATAAAAAACAAAAGAGAAGTATGAAAGAAAAGTTTTTCCATTCTTCCATATTTAGTGTTCATCAAAGTCATGCTTCTTCGAGTGAAACTCTGTTCATTTATAAATAAATAAAAAGTTGTGAAGAATTTTTTCTAGTTATTATCCAACAAATTTATAACCTTAACTTCAATTTAATCAATGCTAAAAGAAAACAAAATGATTAAAAGAATAAGACTAAGAAAATAAGAAGCCTCAGTTGCGATGAATTGTTATTTAATTATATTATAAGTGTTTTTCAAATTAGGATTCTTTATTGCTATAAAAACATGGTAATAATTATTAAGAAAAGAATAACTTATATAACAAATAAATTTTCATGTGACATTATAAAATATGTACATATTTACATGTTTCTACTTTTGATCGGTTTTGTTCGGTTTATTCAGTTTAATCGGTTATAAACCAAATCATATCCGAATCCTACGTCTTTTATAAAATCATATCAATTCGGTTTATATTGTATATACCAAAACCGCACCATATTGTCTATTTCGTTCGGTTCGGTTTAGTACGGTTCGGTTTTACCAAATTGGACAGGCCTACCCGAAAGCCCAGCCCTAGTTTTAATAATATAAATATATTATTGAAATTACTAAAGTGACACTATACTTCTTTTTTTTATAGTGCTGTGTTATCCGTGTTTCCAAACAAATTCTCATTTATATTGTTATCAATGTTTCCAAACAATTTCGAAAGGTACTTTAGTTCTTTTTTTTTGTCAGCTACTTCAGTTTTAAAAATATAGATTTGCGAAATGATTTGAGTATTAGTGTCAATTACAGAATTGGTTTGAATTGTTAAATTATCTTATATAATAAAAACATGTTTGCTCTCTCCTGGTTAAAACACCTCAACGTCTACGTCAGAAAGTCGATTCCCGTATGCGTGACACGTGTCCAAAAAATAATGCGCAGCGTTTCATTAATTTTGGTTGACATATGGGCTTCATATCATTGCTTTAATTATCTTTCACTTTTGTCCCAGCTCGAGACGAATAACGCTCCAATATTTTTTTCTGATTGGAAGACCGGCCGATGCTCCTCCACCGTTCAAGTGAGGTTGCTCTGTTTTTGGGATGCCAGGAACGTCCGACGCGGTGGGAAACTATGGGAGTCGATATGTTGCTGCTTGATTTCCAGGTTTGTTTTGTTCCTCCGCTTTTCATAACTGATTTTTTTCTATTTATTACAATCTAACTTTTTCCGTCGTCTTCAATCGAATATTTTCCTGATTATATATACGGACGGTCCGTCGTGTTGAATCTTAATTAACAAGCTTTTCTGATTATTTTTTTTGTTTGCCATATGTGCAGGCGATCATGATGCCGGCGACAGTGAATGTAAACCGACTTGTAACTCACAGCCTAATACATCTCCAGATTTAACCTACGCAGGTTACATGTATGGCAACAACTAGATAGGGATTAACGAATGATCATAGTATGTGACAACCTAGGTCATGTTTTTCTTTTTCAGGTCTCTCTGTTTGTTCTATTATTGCGAATCTGATTTGAGTTTTGCAGTAGTCACTCTTGGGTTGGATCTTCTGCTCATAGGTCCATCTCTGTTCTCCGGAAAATTGAATAAAGCCGCGAATTGCGAAAGAGGAAAAAGAAAGAGATCCAAAGCTCCAATGGAGAGGTGATTTGAATAACATATATCAAAATATGATTTGCGAGATTTGAATAACATATATCAAAATATTAATTGCATATAAATTTGAATAACATATATCAAAATATTTAAATTTAACAAGTTCATGTTTTTAGATGTTTGGTTTGTGATTTTGATTTCATTGGGTAGTTTTTTGGGTTTTGCGAGTTTATACTGATCTTCATTGGTGGTGGTGTATAACAGGTACATGCATCTGCGTATTTACTGACTGATATACCCACGAAAGAGATAATTCATTGTCAGATGGTTGGTGCACTTAAAGAACTGGAGAAGCTCTGGCTTGTGGTATTGACCATGAGATCAATGTTGGATAGTGAAAACGAACAAAGATAAAACTAACAAGAAGAGGGAGGAGAAGAAACAAGAGAGTGCGATGAACTGATTATTTAACCTGTTAGAGAGAAGATGGTTATGCCCCAGCTGTTGGAATGAAGTTTGAGTCATGTGATGATGATTATAACTGCTATAACTGCTGCGGTAAGCATTTTGGGTTTCTGGTTAGAGTAAAGAGCTCATGGTTTTGATCGGCTGAAAGTTGGTAAAGGAAATAATTTGCCTCATTACTACTACTCTTGACAAACCCAAATTCTTTCTAATGATGGTCCACAGAAGAGTAGACTTAAGTGATGGATATAAACGATGAAGGTCAACTAAGGAATTGTTCCGGGCAGATATGCTTTCTCTAAAGTCTCTTGCACATATTTTGGTGACATAATATCCAGAAATTTCGAGTTATATTACATATCAGGGATAGTGGGCTATATTATATTCTCATACTGCTTTTTGTTTTTTTCTGTTTGATTTAGTGATTAATGGTGGGAGCTATTTTTTTCTGTCATTGCAGTTTTATAAAATCTGCTAGCTATATTTATCTTATGAGAGTTGTTGAAAAAATCAATTACTGGCAGGTGTTGTTGAAAAAATCAATTACTGGCAGGTATACACTGAGTGGAGTCCCTTATTATTTTTGTCATGTACACTCACTCTTGTTTGAGATACGATATTTTCTCACATGAGCTGATGTCATATACTGTGTCACTTTTTGGGGTTTCTTTATTTAATTCGGAGTGCCTGTTTTAATGGATAATGTTTTTTTAGAAAGGGCTTTCAGCTCACCCAAAGCTCATGGAAGAACCTTCAGATGTTGTTGAATTTTGATTCATGTTTTAAATGAAAAACAAGACCAGTGGCATTTTTTGTAAATATTTAGAAAAATTCATGGTTAAATACTAAAGGTAATCCTCTTTTAATAGATTAAATATCATATTTGGTAGTTACGATTAGAGATATAGATTGATAAGAATAAAATAGCATACGAACAATGTGGTTTACTTTCTTGGAATTTTTGTATATTTAGCATTTTATAATGATATAAGTACATTTAAAATTATAAATCGATATGTGGAATAGAAAGCAATGGAAATTAATGTATATAGGAAATGAATATTCCATGGTTATTTTAAAAGACTCGAGATCTTGTTTGAATATCTCAATTGATTTATGTTTTAGTGCTGATTATTTAATGTTGTTAAATGAAAATAAGACCATTCCTTTGTAAATATTTAGAAAAAATGATGGTATTTGTAAATTTTAACTTTACTAAAATAAAATATTTATTACATTAGTAAAATTACATAATCACATATAATACAATGGTAAAGTTCTATTTTAACATTACTATTTTTTTTCAAGAATTATTCTATGTGGGTTAAGTTTTTTTGTGTGTTTTAAATAATAGTTATGTTTTTTAACGTTATTTTATTATATTTTTATTATTAGTTTTATATTTAAGTATTTAATTAACTTGTTATTTATAATTGTCTTTTAAATTTTAATCATTGTATACATATTAAATAAAAGTTTTAAAAGTAATATTTTGTATAATATTTTTTATTTATGCATAAAACAAAGTTTTCTCAAAACTTTAGGGATTATTATGCAAATAAAAAAGTTCAACATCAAAATGAGTTTGTGAAGGGTTTCCTCAACTATGATGTACAGTAAAATCTCAATAAATTAATAATGTTGGAGCTATAGTATTTTATTAATTTATAGAGTTATTAATTTACAAAAAATTTTATTTTTAATTTTTTTTTCTATTTATGAATATTTTTATATAAAATAAAAAATAGTTCATTTTACCGTATATACATTAGCTAAATTTTAGAAATTAGACTTTCATATTTTTATTCTATTATTTAGTTTATATTTTTAAGTTTCATATAAATTTAAATGTGGTTCTAAATATAATTTTACTGAATATTATCAAATTTTAATAATAATAGAGATAATTTCATTGTAGATATAAAATTAACAATATAATGTTTAATTATTACTTATATAAAATATAGGGAATATATCTATATAGATAGATTATTAATTTATTATTTTAATGAGACTATATATTTACATAGAACTTTCTAAAAAAATTATTATCTTATTATTTTATCGATTTGTGCCATATTTTGAATGGACCCAATTCTGAACCGAAGAAATTTATTAATTCATAGTGTTTATTAATTTAACGAGTATTAATTTATAGAGTTTATACTGTATAACACTATTCATATCCTTATTTTTTTTTCTCAAAATGATGTATCGATAGAGAAATGTTTTCTCTCGTTTTGATATACCAATGGAGATATCCTTAACACACATAACAAAAAAAATAAAATAAAAACTCAACAACTAATTAAGACCTAACTACACAAACTTGACTCCTTGATAAGATTTCAAAAGGACAAAATGGAATTGTAACAGAACTGTTTGGTCCGCCAAATTGATTAACGGTTTTGATGAATCTGTGATGAAGCTCATGACTCCTCAATCTTGGTTTAGATTCCTTTGCATTGTCATTCTTATCATTATCCATATGCTGTTACAACAATCAAGAATGGTTCAAGAAAAATAGAAAAAGGTTTTATATTCTACATGTAGTTGTTGGAGTCTTCTCTTTCTTCTTGTTCTTTATATATATTATTCTAACACCATATCTGGAAACATGATCAGTGGGTTCTGTTGGAGAAGAGAATATATGCCTCTTGACCCTTTCCTGTTTCTTTTTTTGGTTTTATTTAGTTTTACCTTTTCCGATTTTACGTTTTAGTATTTGACTATTTGTTTCCCTTTCCTTGAATATCTCCTGATTTTACATCGCTTTTGATTTTAAACTTTTACTTCTATGACTTTAAGTGGTTAGACAGAATCTTTGTCCCAAGATCAGATAATAATAAAGTTTGTACACTTATTAGGTTATGGTCTTTACACATCTCTCCTAATGTGCACAGTCATCACAAACAAAAAATTAACCAAAACCAACATTGGTAGTCGATGGCCATGTTCCAAAATTTCATCCAAATTCATAACAGATATTTATCTACATCTATCTATTTTATTAAAATTGAATGACAAAATAATACTTGCCTATTTTAAAGTGGTTTCTTACAGATTTTCATTCATTTTTAAACTAATTTTAACCACTTCATTTATTATCTTTTCTAATTAATTTGACAATATTTATTACAAAATATAAAACAGAACTTCCCTATTTTAAATTGTTTTATTACATCTTCTTTTTTCGCTCTTCCTAACTATTTCATTAATTGTACTTACTATAATAATTTGATATCATTTATTTTACGTGTTAACCATAATAATTTCACTAATTTGGATGAAATTGCTTCATTCGTAAAAAAAATCCAAACCAGTTAACAAATAAATTTTTATTTGTTTACAGAATCAGTTAAACATGGACATCCAAGTACCCATTCGAATATGAATCATTTATTGGAAACACAATTTTTTGAGTTTTAAAACTAAACTCCATTTGGATATTACAAATTTCCGGACAGGATTCGAGTCGGATCCTTCCGGGTGCGGATAGGTTCGTAGGAACCTAAAAATATTCAAATAACTTATGTGTTTAAAAAAGTCCTTAAACTATTTATAAAAAAAAAACTAAAAAATTTAAAACTTCGCGCGGGCGCGCGGATCAAGCTCTAGTATCATTTATAATTTGAGGTAATTATATGAAAGCTTCATTACAGGTATTAATACATCATGAAAATAAAACGCCAACTCGTGGCGAAAACATTGAAAATTTCATGGTTGTATGGAAAAGTATGATCTACTAGGTCTACGTAAGTAATATTTAATAACAATAATAGCCACTTAATCGATCAGCTTATTTTATTGCAACTATAAATCAAAAGGAAACCATGCAATAAATATTTTCATGCTTTTAAGAATCCCAACCAAAGCATATAGAAGCACCTCCATCTCGTTTAGCACGACAAGGGGCTGGTTCATAAATGTACCAAATACATTCTCTGCAAACTCCAACTTTACTGAATACGTTGTCGTCTCTATATGTGCTGAAAATATCAAATCTTACCTTGTTTTTGGGCCACTCGAAACTGCATATGTACGTCGTCGTTTTGCGGAAATTGACATGAAACCTGAAGTCAAAGCTAGCTCCATATGCAAGCTCTTTTATCCCCAGATCTTTATTTTCGTTCGTGCAATGCACAATCAACCTTGCATGTGTGGTCAATTTGTTTATAATTACGACATGTTTAGGTGCCCACGGAAAAAATCCATCGGTGGAGGAATGGTTTCCTAAAGATGATTGTGTTTGGAGGATAAATAAAAGTGTGGATAGCACTAATATGAAGTGGTTATTTTTTGAGGAAGTCATTGAGGGGATTATATTACAGATTTTGAAAGATTATGAGAGAGCGTCGGGGCAGCAAATAAATTTTGCGAAATCGTCACTTCAGTTCGGACATAAGGTTCCTGATCCGGCACGGTTGGAGATCCAACAGGTTTTGGGTATCACCACAATAGGAGGTATGGGAACTTACCTAGGGATCCCTGAAAGTCTGGGAGGATCAAAGACTCAAATTTTTGGTTTTCTTCATGAAAGAGTAAATAATAAAATTAATAATTGGACAATTAGGTTTATTACAAAGGGGGGAAAGGAAGTTTTAATTAAATCAGTGGCATCACCTATGCCAACTCATGTGATGTTTTGTTTCCGTCTACCCAAAACGGTTACCAAGAAACTAACGAGTGTGGTTTCTCATTTTTGGTGGAGTGGCAGTGGAAATAAAAAAGGAATGCATTGGTTTTCGTGGGACAAAATGTGCATAGATAAGAAGGAAGGTGGCATTGGCTTTAGAGATATTCAGAACTTCAATACAACTTTATTAGCAAAACAATTATGGAGGCTAATTGACAAACCTGAGTCTCTCTTCGCAAAAGTTTTTAAAGGGCGCTATTATAGGAAATCAGATCCAATGGATGCTATACGTTCATATTCTCCCTCTTATGGGTGGAGAAGTATTACTTCAGCTAGATCTCTGGTTAAAAAAGGGCTAATCAAAAGAGTGGGAACAGGTTCAAGCATTTCAGTATGGAATGATCCCTGGATCTCCGCTCAACGCCCGAGGTCAGCAATTCAAAAACTTCAAAATCAATATTTGAATCAATTACTTAAAGTGGAGGATTTAATTAATCCAGTAGATCTCTCTTGGAATCTAGATCTACTCAATGCATATGTTCACAAGGATGATGTGAGTATTATACAGAGTTTAGCTATTAGCCGAAATCCAAAACCGGACTCATATGGATGGTTGTTTACGGATCATGGCAGATATACTGTTAAATCGGGATACCGTACGGAAAAAATATATCCTGATTTAGGATCTCAACACAGTGATATGGGCCCCACTGTTAAACCTTTGTTAGCTTACTCGTGGAAACTTCACTGCTCGCCAAAATTACAACATTTTATGTGGCAAATAATCTTTGGTAGTCTACCAGTTACAATGAACCTTCATTCCCGGGGGATCAAGTGTGATTTGCAATGTCATATATGTGGTGCAGAAGAAGAATCGATTAATCATGTGCTTTTTGAATGTCCCATTGCGCGCCAAACATGGGCCTTATCTAATATTTCTTCACGTCGAGGAGTTTTCCCTACCCAATCTCTTTTTACCAATATGGATTATTTATTTTGGCGGTTACCAAAGGAACCAGATTTAAGTTATTTCCCGTGGATATTGTGGTATATTTGGAAAACCCGCAATGCTAAGATTTTTAATAATAAAATTGGAAGTCCTCCTCAATTTCTTCGGACTGCGGAGATAGAAGGCACCATATGGGCTGAGGCCCAGACTAAAGAGGGTATAAACAGGGGGTCTTCATTTGGTGGGAGTCCTATTTTACAAGGGGTAAACCGATGTTATATTGATGGTGCATGGAAGGAACAAGATCCCTTTACAGGGCAAGGATGGTTTTACAGAGACGAAAGATCCACTGATACTATGATGGGTGCAATGTCTATTCGCAGGAGTCTATCACCTTTACATGCAGAATGTGAAGCTTTGATATGGGCGATGGAGTGCATGAAGACCCTACATATCTCAGAGGTGGTGTTTGCAACAGACTGCTCACAGTTGGTGAAGATGGTGTCTACTCCAACATAATGGCCGGCGTTCACTACTCACATGAAGGAGTTTCTACGATGTAAGGAATACTTCCCCACTTTCACTATTCAGCATATTCCAAGGGCACAAAATACAATGGCAGATAAGCTAGCACGAAGTGCTAGGACTCAGCCTTCTGCTATGGTATATGTTGACTCCGTTCCTCCGAGATGGTTATCGGCTCAGGAATCTACTTAGTTTAGTTTTGCTTCTTTGTTGAAAAAAAAAATAGTTCACTATTCTTTTTTTTGGTCAAATAGTTCACTATTCTTTTTTTTTTTTTGTCAAAAATATATTTCACTATTCTATACAGCATAAATTACATGTTTATACTAGATTACAACAATACATCTTTATACTATATTAGACTATAAATATATAGAATAGAATGCCACAACAGAACTATTATGTGCGCATTATAGTTTCATCATTGTATAGAAAATACAGACAATATCGTACCATCTACTTTTTATTATGGTTACTCTCACTTAATTATAAAGATTGTTATGTGTATGTATATGTCCCAATTTCTCTAAAAGTTTCTTAGATCCTATTGCAGGAATTGTCACTTTTAATTGGTTCACCTTTTAAAAGTTTAATTACTGAATTAAAGATTAAAAATATTACCATTTTTCATGAGATATTCAACATGAATATCAGGATATGTCACCACTGATGATGCTTTGAAACTTTTGAAAACATAGTACACTTTTGTTTTCATTTAACAGTTTTAAGTTAGAATTGATGATCTTTTATACAAGTTTATAATCAGCCTTAATTATAACTTCTTACACTTTGTTAAATTGACATGTTTAATTTACTAGAGAATTTAAAGATATCACATCTTATGTTCGCAGATGATGTTATGGTTTTTTTCGACGGGAGCAGTGACAGCTTACATGGGATCTCCGAGTGCCTTGACGACTTTGCTTCCTGGTCAGGGCTGGAGATGAACCCTACCAAAACAAAGCTCTTTACGTCGGGTCTTGGTCAAGACGAGTCTACAGCCATCGCAAGATACGGTTTCACCTCCACCGTTCTTCCCATCCGGTATCTTGGCCTCCCACTGATGAGCCGTAAGCTTAAGATTGGGGAGTATGCGCCATTGATCAACAAATTAACCCTCAGCTTTCAATCTTGGTCAGTCAAGCTCTTGTCCTTTGCTGGAAGGCTGCAACTCCTCAAAACGGTTATATTTGGGACAGTCAATTTTTGGGCTTCAGCTTTCATGCTACCGAAGGGCTGCATCAAACAGATTGAGACGTTAAGTTCCCGGTTTTTATGGTCCGGAAACATTGAAAAGCGTGGACTAGCAAAAATTGCTTGGACCACAGTTTGCTTACCAAAAACAGAGGGTGGCCTAGGTGTGAGAAGTTTTTTGGATTGGAACACAGTCTTGTGCTTAAAGTTCATCTGGATCCTCCTTTCAAAAACTCCTTCACTCTGGTCGGAGTGGCACTGGGACAAGCACCTGCAGGATCGCTCTTTTTGGACCATTGAGCCGTCAACTACGGACTCTTGGGCTTGGAGAAGGTTACTCAAGCTGCGCGACCTGGCTCTTCAGTTTTGCAAAATGTCTATCGGTAATGGGAAGGGAGCAAGTTTTTGGTTTGATGTCTGGTCTCCTCTTGGACAGCTTATAGCGCATATCGGACCACATGGCCCTAGAGCTCTACGTCTGAGACGAGATGCAGTGGTAGCGGACGCGATCCATGACTCATCTTGGTTTCTACCGCATCCAAGATCACAACAGGAAGTGGACCTTCACTCTTACCTTACTACCATCTCTCTACCTCTGTCTCCTAATAAGGAGGATACATATGAATGGTTAGCTGGTGATTCTCCCTTGCGTGTTTTCAGGTCCTCGACGACATGGGAGATCTTAAGGCCACGGCAAGAGGAAGTAGATTGGCATGACGTTGTGTGGTTTAAGGGAGCGATACCCAAGCACTCTTTCACGATGTGGGTGGCCAACTATGACAGACTGCCTACCAGGAGTAGGCTAGCGGCTTGGGGACTAGCCATCGCTACGGACTGCCCCTTCTGTTCGAGGAGTATAGAAACCAGAGACCACCTGTTTCTGCGCTGTGAGTACAGCCTTGATGTTTGGAGAGATGTCTTCGTCAGATGTCATCCTCCGGCCTCAAGCTTCATGGAATGGTCGGAACTACTTTCATGCATGGATACGAACTGCGGGGACTGCTAAGCTGAAGCTCATGAGGAAGCTGGCTACTCAAACGATCATCTTTCAGCTTTGGAAACAAAGAAACAATTTGATCCACAACCAAATCTCACTCCCGCCGGCATCAGTGTTCCACTTTGTTGATAAGGAGATGAGAAACATTATTTCAGCTAGGAGGCATAGGAAGCAATTCCAATCGCTCATGGCCTCTTGGTTGAAATGACTCTTTAGGTGATTATGGTAGTTCTAAATAGTGATCCATCTTGTTTTTATTCTTTTTTGCCAAGATGGACCAAACTTAAGATTCTCTTGTAAAATCTTCTTTTCATTCTAATGATATTTACAATTTAGCAAAAAAAAAAAGAAATTTCCATAATGTATTTTCTTGTTGTTGGATTATCTATTTCAAATTGAATACGGGACATATGGAAATCAAAGGACTAAGTAACATGCAAAATAAATGAAGCTGTGCACAGCACAAAAGGAAAAGGAAGTAACTAGCTTTCTTTGTATATTAATAGACATGTGTCAAGATCTATGGCTAGATATGTATACAAAGATTCTTCTCTACAAGCAAGTGAACCACTGAAAGAAAGACAAACGAAATAAGAAAGAGGAGGTGAAAATGAATGAAAAATATTGGATGCTTTGTCGTTAGAGTGGAAGGAAGAGGAATGAGATCAAACCCTTAGGCGTCGCATACTTGATTCTTTGAGTTCAAGGTTTCTAAAGGACAAAGTATATGGAAATAGAAACTTTCGTATTTCACACAACTCTTTTTATTTTTTATTTGGTTAAACAGAATCTATCATGCATTGTTGAGACCATACTGTAAAGTTTGCACATTTAGTAGGTTCTGATCTTTATCCTAATGGACATTTATCGTGTATCACAACTTATAGAGCTCCATAATGTGAAAATGGAATATAATATATATATATATATATATATATATATATATATATATATGTATATGGATATACAATAAAATTTTGGAATTATTTTTAAAAGCTCCATTTTCCTATTGTATTCTCACAAAATATAAGATACTCTTATGTATCAATATTTGTGGTGGATCTACAAAGTCTCTTTATTTTATTTTATTTTTCTTTCCTTTGAACGGTTCATGATTGTTGTACATAGCTTTGTAGATCCACCACAAACATCATTAAATCTCGTTTCGGATTTAGAGAGAACATAAACAAACAGAATGAAATGTCATGGTTATATGAAAACTAACAATTATTAGAAGAGAAAAGTGACAACTGACAAATATGGGTCAACCATTTCAAACAATTTAAAAAAAGATTCATATAGTAGAAATGTTTATTTATATCTTCTCTAAAAAATCTTTATTTGTTGTATATATGAAATAGTTTATTTTCCTTGATATGAAAGAAAGATAGGATAAATATTTTGATATGATTAAGAAGACCATGGAAAACAGCAAGGAGGGCCTCCATCACGTCTAATACGACATGGACCTGACTCCGATATGTTCCAAATACATTCACTGCATATTCCACACTTACTTGTTGAACTATCGTCCCTATCGGCCCTAAAGATATCAAACGTCCTAACAATTCCAGGCCACGAGAAAATGCAACTAAATTTCGTTGTTTTACGAATATTAACACGAAATCTGAAATCAAAACTTTGGCCAATTAAGACCGATATAACCCCCAAATCTGTCTCTTGACTCGTACAGTGCACGAGCAATCCAAATTGTGCAACCAGTTTGTTAGTGACCACAACGTGTTTAGGTGAGAATGGCAAAATCCCATCGACGGTTGAAATGTGTCCATATGATAATGAAGTTCTAAGAATAATTAAAAATGTTATTAGCACGAAAATGAAGTGAATGTTTGTTGAGGAAGCCATTGATGTTTTTTACTAATTTGTTATATGGTTTTGTTTTTATGAAAAATGTATTTATATATTCAAAAAAATTATTATATCCTTTAATTACTCTTCTTTTATGAGGATACAAATCTGTTGTTTAAGAAAGATGTGGAAAATTGGAAATGATAACTTACAAAGATGAAATCTATATATATAAAAAGTTGTTACTTCTCTTAGGTCATCTCCAACCCAACTCCAAAACACTATTTTAGTGTGATTTTGACACTATAACCTTCTCCAACCCAACTGCAAAAATCACACCATTTTAGTATCACACTATAATTTTACACCAAATTTTGTGTGATACTATTCATTACACTATAACACTATTCATTCCACTAAAATATTATTCACTTATTTTATTAATAAATTGTACAATTAAATAAATGACAAATAAAAATTTAAATACATATAATATTATAAAATAACTTTTAGTGTGAAGTTTAGTGTTGTGGTTGGAGAAAAATATTTTTTTAGTATTGAAACTACACCAAAATAGTGTAGTTTTGACACTAAAATAGTGTTATGGGTTGGAAATGCTCTAAAGATTGACACCTCATCAAATATAATATCTAAAATTTTGACACTTAAGAACATCACATTTATAAATAGTTACTATAAAATTATAAATTTAATAAATATAAAGAACATTTATTATTCTTAATCACTTATTTATAAATAAACAAAGAGTAATCTGAAAGTTTATTTGTCATTAATGTGATATACATTCTTTAATATTTAAAAGATTAAAATTTTATTTTTAATAAAATATATATATTTAGTTTAATCATCATACATGCTAAATTATTATAATATTTAATAATTGAGTTATGAATATACAGCTTTAAAATAAATAATTTATTTTTAGCATTTAAGTATACATAAATAAATTGAAACTATGATAGGTTATATGTGATTTTATACCATAAAATAAAAAATAAAAATAATTTATAAAAATAATTGAATTAATTAATATAGTTATACTAATATATTTATATTTGATTTACTAAAGATTAAAGTAATTTTTTTTTAAGAACATAGATTTGATGAATAATTTTAAACAACTTCAAGCTATAGTAAAATATATTTCAACACGTTTTATATATAATTAATTTGTTTCAAATATCATAAAATCTAATAAGTAAACATTTCTCTAACTAAACATAAAATAAATGTTGTTATGTTAGCAAGGAAGAAACTAGAGAGCAACAGGTCAGCATCATTTAAAAAGATTTATCAATTATTCCACATCACTCATTTTATTTTATTTTTAATTACCTTAAATAAAACATTTCATAACATATAAATATTTCATATAAAGAGTTAATTTTCAGTTCAAAAAGATTCTTACATCAATTGGTGAACAAATAAAAATTTAGTAAAAATACATAATATAAGAAACAATACATAATTTAAAAGAATAAAAATAAATATCGATATGAAAAATTGAGAAAAAAATTAACTATAAAATTATCTTATATGTTTCACCAAATCCACACTAACGAATAAAAAAACTGAATCTGACAAAACAAAATTGTTTTCTATTGTTGGTCACAAAACTTAAGTTTAGAGATAATAATTTAAAAAGAAATAAAGAAAAAACACAACCCATAATCAATAAATAATAATTTTAAAAAAAAATTAGGAAAAAAATTTAAAAAATACAAAAATATAGTAAACATATTATATAATTTGAGGTTAGTGAAAGTAATCAACAAATAATAATTTAATGTATATATAAAATATTATACAATAATATATAAACTCCAAAAATAAATAAAAAATATTATTTATAATACAAAGAAAGATATAAAAGAACTATTTACAGTATTCCTTTTAATATTTCACCAAACTTAGACCAACTAAAAGAAAGTGAATCTAACAGAAATTATTTTCTCTTTTAATCACAAACTCAAATTTAAAGAAATTGACACAATTGATAAGAAATCCCTACCAGAAACCAAAACATAATCAAAACAAAAAAAATAAAAAGATAATTGTATAAAACAAATAAAACCTAAAACATTTAAACTAAAATAAAAATACATAAATTTCAAGAATATATAGACACAAATCATAAAAATAAAAGCTATAGAATCTATTTACAATGTTGTATTTCAGTTTCATCAAATGAACATCAGCAAAATAAAAAAAAAAACAGTGAATATGCCAGATTTATTCTTTCTTTAATCTTTGAACTCAAGTTAAAAAGGATTAATAAGAAAATAAAGGAAATCGTATATAGATGAAAGAAACGTGTTTTCCCTTTGATATGAAATAAACATATATAGGAGAAATATTTTTTGATATGATTAAGAAGCCCATGAAAAACAGAAAGGAGAGCCTCCATCGCGTCGATTTACGACATGGACCTGGGTCAGATATATACGAAAGAGAAATTTTTGGGTTCACCCCCTAAGATTCACCATCCAATAGTATTCGAATATTTGATATTTGATATCTTTTAAAAAAGAAAATAAAATTGAATATCCAAATTAGATTATATTTTTAAAATAAAATAATAAAAATAGTTACAAAAAATAAATTAATTAATATTGTTAAGTTTTCGGCAAAATACTAAACCCTATACCGTAAATCCTAAACCCTAAACCCTAAACGTTAAACCTTAAACTTTGGATAAACTCTAAACCGTTGGAAAATCTTAAACCCTAAATCATACATTAAAAACTAAATTTTAATAACACTAAACCCTAAATCCTAATCACTAAACCCTAAACCCTTGGGTAAACTCTGAACCCTTGGATAAATCATAAACTCTAGGGTTTAATTTTAAATATTTTTGATTTAGAGTTTATGATTTATCCGAGGGTTCAGGGTTTATCCAAGGGTTTAGAGTTTAGTGATTAGGGTTTAGGGTTTAGTGTTATTAAGATTTAGTTTTTAATGTATGATTTATGGTTTAAAATTTTCCAATGGTTTACGGTTTATCCAAGATTTAAGGTTTATAATTTAGAGTTTGGAGTTTAGGATTTAGGGTATAGGATTTAGTATTTTGCTAACGGTTTAACAATATTTATTTATTTATTTTTTGTAACTATTTTTATGTATTTTTATTGTTTTATTTTAAAAATATAATCTTATTTGGAAATTCAATTTTGTTTCCTTTTTTAAAAGATATCAAATATTAAATACTCAAACACTATTGGTCGGTGAATCTACAGGTTCACCGTAGGGGGTGAACCCAAGAATTTCTCTATACCAAATACATTCACTACATATTCCAAATTTACTTGTTTTACTATCATCCCTATCTGCCCTAAAGATATCAAACGTCCTAACAATTCCAGGCCATGAGAAAATGCAACTATAATTCGTTGTTTTGCGAAGATTGACACGAAACCTGAAATCAAAACTTTGGTCAATTAGAACCGATCTAACCCCTAAATCTATCCCTTTGTTTGTACAGTGCACGAGCAATCCAAACTGTGAGACCAATTTAGTGATCACAACATGTTTAGGTGAGAACGGCAGTATCCCTTCAACCGATGAAATGTTTACAAATGATAAAGAAGTTTTGAAGATAGTTAGAAATGTTATTAGAACGAAAATGAAGTGAATGTTTGATGAGGAAGCCATGGATGTGTTTCACTGGTTTATTATATGTTTTTTTTTTATTAAAAACAATTATTATATATATCCTTAAATACTCTTCTCTTTTTATGGAGATACCAAATTCTTTGGTTGAATTAAAAAAGATGTGAAGATCTGAAAGTGATAACTTATCAATACTTTAAACATTACTATCAATTAATCATAATATTACATGTTTTTTTTTTGAACAACAATCATAATATTACATGTTATATTTAGGATTTTGCTACTAAATTTAAACAAATATTTTCTTTACCCATGCATTTCTAGTTCATATTTTTAACTTAATTAATTTATTATTTTACACCTATATATTTCTAGTAAACTATTACATACATTTCATATTAATTAACAAAAATCCGAAGTCTTCTAACTTCCTATACTTTATTAGTTAAATATTAATAATTTCAGGAGTATGTTTTTCAGTTATTCCTATAAAAAAAATGAATGCATGTTCTGGGATAGTCTTGACTTGAGAATCAACCATATGTGTGTCATGGGTGCATGGCTGAGAAGGAGGCTGCTTGAAACAGAGTGATTGAGAAGAACTGAGGAAGGATAACTAAGAAATTACAGGTTAAGGTTACCAGCCTCTTCTTTTTTTTTTCCTTCTTTTTATGGACTACAGTTTCATTCATCAACAACTCGTGTCTATGTAAATTAATAAAGATTTGTTTATTTTTTATACAGATTTAGGTATTATGTCTATGTAAATTTCTTCAGAAAAAATTGAAAGTCTGAATCGAATGTTTCATTTGGCTTTTTCCACGACGTCATTGTTGTAAATGGGGTTTTTGTTGTAAATGCAGTAGGTGCAATGCAGACAAAACTTTTGTAACTGTAGAAGCTAATTGTTTGTAGGATCATAGAGAGAGAGACATAACCATTGTGCTTTCCTGTAACACTTGTTTGTTGAAAATGTTCTGAAAACAATCAAATGGGAATAACAACACTTGACATCATGTATGAAAAGACCTGAACTTGCATAAAAGAAAAAAAGGATGATGGAGAAACTATTCGTCGATCCAATGATCCTGATTAGCACTACCTCCAGGTTTATCCTGCAGTAACACATCTTTCTGCTGTTTCAACTGGTTAACAAGCCTGCGGACGCTAGGAGGATCTGTAGGTGGTTTCTTCTCTTGAGTTTGCATCTCCTTTTTGGTACTAAGGTACGGTTTAGGAGGAGGAGCCTTGTCCTGCAGTACAGCAAGCTCCTTTAGGCGTTTGTATGCTTTCTTCTTTTCCTTTCTCTCTGCAAGATACTCCATCTGAAAAATATATCAAAAACATTTCCAGTGTTCAAGGAACAGCAGTATTACAATTCTTCTATCTATTCAAGTGCAGATTTAGTAACAAAGATCGCTAGACTGTGAAAAGAAAGCACGTACATTAGCTACAGACATGGCGTCATCCTCGCTGATGCCATTCTTCGTCAGTTCAAGGACTCGGCAGCCATATACCCGTGCTGGATCAGGAATAAACGCCGAAACCCTATAAGATGGTGAAGCATTATATAAACAAATAGTATTAGAGATACATCTAGAAAGAACAGTGAAGGACACAGGAAACTAGAACAAGATACAAGATGGGGAAGCATTATATTAGAGATATATCCACAGCGAAGGAAACATGAAACTCTGAGCCACATGGACAGTACTAGTGCAAGACAAAAGAGACTAAGCCAGAACTGTTTAGAATCAAATATATATATATATATATAAGGACAAGGTTATAACGAAGAAACTCATAACGCATTAACGAAAACATAGTAGGTAGAGATGCAATGTAATAGCAATGCAGATAGATAAAGATGGAGACTTTACTTGTTGGGCTCGACGAGTTTAGCTTCAGGATGCTTACGGGCGAACCTACGAACGTAGGGATCTTCAGGGAGAACAATCTTCTTGAGGTTCCCATTAGAGCGAGGAAAGACAGGAGGAGGTGATCTGCCATTAAACCAACCACAACAGTAAGAAACTTCAAACCTCAAATCCCAAGTCCAAGTAATTACAAGATCTCAACTTTCTAATGCAAATGAAACCCAAAATGGAAACGCTATAGCAGGATTGATCAATATGGAAGTATCTAACTGGATCAAGCCGAATCATTTCATTATCGAGGGAGAGGGAGAGGGAGGGAGAGTTACGCTTCCATGGCTTTAAGCCAAACGGGCTCTCTTGTAGCGAGTCCACCAACAAGCCTCCTGGTTTTGGAAAGTAAATCTCCTTTCATCCACGACATGGTTGCTTTCTTGCTTGCTCGCCAGAGCTTTCGCTTCTTCCCTTGATCTGTTGTAACACGAGCCACCCACGACGAGGGTTTAGAAATGCCCGTCTCATGGTTATGAACGAACCGGGTAAATCATCTAATAATTTCGGTCTAGAGTCGGTTCTCTCGATTATGCTGGTTGTTTCGGTTTTACATAATTTCAGCCAACGGAGAAGCTACGATTAGATCGGTTAGAAGCTCCTTCATGGTTATGAATCAAACCGGGTACGTCACCTAATAATTTCGGTCTAGAGTCGGTTACCTTGCTAGAAAGAGACAACTAATAAAAAGGTCTTGGTGAAAACGACGTCGTTTCCGGTTTCATTTGAGCCCTGGTTGATCTCTATCTCTCGAGTCTCTCTAGAGAAGCGCAACAATGGCGTTGAGACTGACATCACTAAAACGCGCCGCCGTTGAGTCATGCCGCATCTTCCAAACCCGGAGTTTGAGCCACGTCGCCGCAATGCCTACGCCTTTGAACAGCGCCATCGATCGAACCATTTCTATGCCGCCGCTGATTTCACCCGAGTTCGATCAGAATCAGAACCAACCGGGTTCGATCGACGAGAAGAGCTTCGGATTTGGCCTTCCTGATTTCGGCTTCGGTGGATCCATTGAGCTAATGGCTGTCCCCAAGAAGAAGGTTTGGGAACTCTCACAGTCTCTTAATCGGTTTCAGGGTTTATCTAGGGTTTTAGATCAATCTAGTTGGTTCCTTGAGGTTTGTATACTCTAGGGAGTTAACACTTACCTAGAATCAAATGAAAGTTTGTATTTTTATAATGGTCATGTCCTCTTGGAGGGTTAATGGAAGCTGTTGTTGATGAAACATGCAGGTTTCTAAACACAAGAGAGGGATACGAAATGGGCCTAAGGCTCTTAAGCCTGTTCCTGTCATCATCCGTTGCAGGTACTTGATTTGGCTTCTCTTGATCTACCCATAGGTTTGAGCTTTGGTATGAGGTCTAGTTTTGGGGTTGTCATGGATTTTTGTTCTTTTTTTAGTTTCCCTAGGCTGTCGCTGCTGCAATAGCTCGAGAATAAATGTATATGCTTTCTGACTTAGTGTCATGTCCTTACTATCTTCACTTGGTAGCAGCTACGTTCAAGTAACTAGAAAGGTATAACGAGTTTGATGGAGGAAGTTGGTGTGTTGAGCGCTTTGCAAAACATGAGTCGACTTGTTTGGCCTTAGATGTACTTGATTCTACGCTTGTTTCCTTCTTTATGATCTCACCGGGTGCAAACTATTGTGTTTGCAGGAGTTGCGGGAGAGTTAAGCTGCCACATTTCTTCTGTTGCAGCGGTGAGCGGGGAAACCCTACTGAGCAAGGCAATTAGAGAAACTATTCAAGATTTCCTTTATGATTGTTACTTGTTGGATAATCTAGAAGAAGAAAGCCTCGACTTTGTTGACTCTGTTTTGATCAAATTGTTTGGGTTTTTTTCCTGCATGATCAATATGCTCATGCTTCTTTTTGACAAATTATATTATTGTCATTGCTTATTGCAAAGTCCCATTTATAATATATATGTTCGCGTAGACTCAAAACGAACAGCTACATCTGCAAAAGAGTAAACAAGCTCTTCTACCAGGTTCGCCGAATGCTATAATAGTTCACAGGCATGACACAGTTCTCTGGTAGTAACACAGATAATTATTTCTTTATTTATCCTGTAGGGCTATGAATCTCGGTTTGGAAACTGATTTGGTCACATTGTGACTGGAACAGTGCAATGTTAGTTGCTTTTGGTTTCCTCAAATGCCAGAGCACAGAGCACAGCAATAACCACATGAGAAATTGAACATTGCTATTTTGAAAACGTTAGTATATCGTATCTAATACCTAATTATCTCTTCTTCTTGGTCGTAGTTGAATGGTAATAGAACTGATTCAAATGCTCGTTCTCTAACCTGTATTCACAATAAAGCGACAATCGTAAAAGAAATGATCTTTGAGGAGCATTTATTTTTTTATAAGCCCTATCGGTTGAAAAAGTAGAAAGTGGAGAAAATGACAACGCCAACATATAATCTTTTATGCATAGGATTCATGTTCTTACTATCTTTGGCCGCAACCTACAAGATGAGCGCCGCGCCACTCAGATTACACCAAAACATGTCGAAACTACAGCTCAGGTTACTAATTTCGGAGCTAAAGACATTTCAAGTAACATTGGTTTGGGTGCGGTTGGAAGTCATGAGATGCATCACATCCACATAGGAACTGATCCAGGTTCGAGTCTCCGAAACAAAAACAAAGAATACAATCGTAACAATACAAACTCTAAAGAACCGAAAGTTTCTTAGCAAAAAGAAAGGTTGTAAGTTTAGAAGTTTCCTTCACATTCTTGATTCATATCATGAAGATTCCTTTTCCAAAGGAAGGTTCTCCGGTGGGCATTATAAACAAAAACACGATAAAGATAAGATTAAAGGTATAGTAATTACTCCAGCGACCACTCATGAGTTTGGTCTTTCCCCTGGAAAAGATGGATTCGAGCTCGGATACAGCGAGGAGCAACCAATCCTAAGAACCGAGTATTGAAGGCCTTGCCACTTTCCTGATGGTTACGCTGGAGATTGAAGTTACTATAAAAAGCATATGATAAACTGATAAGTAGATAAAGTACTTTAGTTAAGGTTTTTGAGACAAATAAGTTGTTGTAAACCAAATCAGTCAAGAATCGGTTAACAAAAAGTCAATGAATTTTTCATCTGGCCATCCGATTAATCAACCAACTATTATTTTTAAAATTACTTTTATATAAATATATGAACATATACAAGTTTTTATGTAACATATATTTTCAAACATTACATTTATTGAAGTATAAAAGACAAACAATCTACTTTGGGTCCGGCGTACGGCCGGCACGTGAGCGAGCATGCCGTCGCCGGAGCCCTCCGTTCTTCGTTAAGATGCTCTTACTCTGCTTCTCCTTCGCCTGCTATCCCCGATCGCCTTGTCTGAGCTCTGGTCCAGCTCCCAACCGTCGTCGTCAACTCGGGGGAGTGAACCGACATCGATGGTGGCTAAGCGGCTGGAGTAACGACGCGGTCGTGTGGAGGATTTTGGCGTGGTGAAGTAGGTTTGTCAGTTTAAGTTTCGAATCCGGGAGGTGGAGGTTTATCCAGCTCCGTCGCCGCCGGCATAGTCTTCGGGAGGTGGGGGCTTCTTCAGCTCCGCCATCGCCGACTTTTGTCTCCGGGGGGTGAAGGCTTTCATAATCTTGCGTCGCCAGCTTTAGATGTTTCAATCTTTTAGTGGGGGTAAGGGTTTGTTCCCGATTCTGGATCGGGGGTGGTTATTGGTTCATGGTTCCTGTGGTTCCCGGCTTTGATCTGTTGGATGAGATCTCGATTTAATAGATGAAGCTCTCCGATGTTAAGAAAAAGCGTGAATGAAGAGAGATGGTTCGTGGTTTCAACTCTATGGGGAGGGTGTTTGGGAGGCTCGGGATGAGATCTCCAAGTTGATTCGATGGAAGCTCGACGGTAATACGAGCTCCGATGAAACGAGGGTTTCAATGGTGCTACTCTCGAAGCGGTGACGGTCAAGTCGAGGCGGACGGGATGAGATGGTGAAGATACGAACACGTGTCCGGCCTCCTTGACGCGTGGGCGTGCAAGCAGGTGTCTGGTTTCTAGCGGTTTGGGCCTCAGACCTTTTTGTTGCCCTTTGGTTTGGGCTTATTTGGTAGTTTGGGCTTCGGCTTTGTAATCCTTGGGCTTCGGCCTGTTTAAATTAATTAAAATATTAACGGGAAAAAAAGAAAGAAGACAAACAATCTAAAAACAAAATTTTGAAAGTGATTTTGCTATAAATATATTAAAGGGTCTACAGACACAGGAATCGAGGTGAAGCACTAGCTTTGGTCCTAATCTGAGCATTAAACCATTGAACCAGAGAAGCACCAAACTGAGCATTAAACCACTGGACTAAAACAAATTTTGTAAAATATACATATATACTAAATTATATAGGTACCAAAGTTTCTTTTCCCTCTGGCTATCTCTCTCTCAGTTGCCAATTTTAGAAGTTTCAGTCTTTATAAAGTTCTATTTTTGATAGTAATGAACATTTTAAAATCGCATGAAAAAGTAATGTTGGAAGCCAAAAAGAGTAGCTCCGACTACAAAACGTAGACAACAGCGAAGATTAGTTTCTTCGTCTAAAATGAATTAGCATGAACTGAGGCATTATCAAGCCTAAGAAATCGAATCCATTTGATCAGGGATCGATCCTCGACGAATCCATGAGCAAACCTAGTATCAAGAAGCAGTAAAACAATGGTGTAACATGAAAGAGAGCGGATTGGCGAACAAAACAAAGATATAAGTCAGTATATATGTAAATATGACAAAAGTTGCTGACCTGATGATAAAGTGTTCGTTTAATTCACTTGTCTGGCGTGCGTTCGGCCCTCCAAGTGACAAAATTTTATTATTTTAGCTAAACGACGTCGTTTTAACTCTCCCTCGACATGTCATTTCTACCTAGACACTCACTTGCTCAGAAATAATGGTTGACTAACCAAACGTTAGTCTGAATAGTTTTTTTATGAAATTCAAACTATCGTTCAGTTCGGGTATGAAATTCAAATTATTGTTCAGTTTGAGTATGAAATTGCAGTTACTCATTGTTTAGGTGTAAAAAGGCACGCGAAATTGTACGTGTTGAAATCGACAATTTTTCTTTATCCGACTAAGCATGGTTTAATGGTTGACTAACGATAAGTTAGTCAAGGTATGATTTATGTTACGGAGTCAAGTTTGGGTCGAAATCTTTTTAAAAAAAATTCAGTTCAAGAATGATTTCGCACTTATATTTTGTTTGGGTCTAAAAAAAGGCATGACGCAAATTGTTGGAGTCTAAAAAATCCATTTTCCCGTTTGATAAGATATCCCCTATATATTAATAGAGAAACATTTAAAAAGTTATAACCTATAGTTTGTATTAATTAAAAAAATGCACTGCTGAGTTGTCACGTAATTGGAATGCTAATTTTGCTTATGTGGCGGCTTAAGAATCAATTGAAAATTTTGTTAGTCCAAAATTAAATTACTAGAGAATGTTATATTATATAGTATATCCATTATGGACCATTCATTTATCAAATTGAAATTATTATATATTCTTTCCTTAAATAAAACCAACGAAATTAACCAATGTGACTAAGATATATATGACAATTAATGATTTTAAATAATAAAGATTTGCTAACAATCTGTATATTTTCTATCATTTTTGATTAAATATTTATTATTAAAATAAATTACACAATTACATTAATCATATGATAAAAATTTAGATTTTTTGTATACTTTGTATTTTTCAATTTTTCAAAATGAGTATAAATTACTAAAACTGTTAAAAGTTTCACATAAGCTTTTGTGATCACGGTTTTATTTTTTTCTATAATAAGATACAATTATTAGAAAATCATATGAATAAATAATTTTATTTTAATACGTGTTTATGCTAATATATATATATATATATATATTTCATATCTTTTAAATTAAATTATACATCATATGAAAATACATACTTATATTTTGATATTTGCGTTGAACATATATTGAAAAGTTAATATTTTAATTTTGAAATCTTCATTTTCTAAAAAATTGATTATAAATTATTGAAACTACTAAACATTCCACATTAAAAAAATTGTTGGTGTAAAATTTTGTTACACAAATATGAAAATAATCATAAAATCATATGAGTAGAAACCTCATTTAATAAATATACATATTAAAAGTATACTATATGTCTATGTTATTATCATATACGATAGATAAAACTGATTGTTTTGATTTATTTACCATAAAATGATTGCGAATAAACAAGATCGGTCGTTTGATTTATATGCGCACACCAATTTATTACATAATAGTAACTGATTTCTTAGTTAATTAATATATAATTATTATTTTATTATTTCATAATATGCAGAAAAACATAAAATAAATAATAAATATAAAATGTGTATTCTGCTCAAGACGCGGATCTTAACCTAAGTATGTATCTCTTTAATAATTTTAAATCTTATATATTTTCTAAATCTCATGCCAAAACAAAATAACGAAATGAGAATAAATTCAAAAATCAATATTTATATCGAGCAATAACCAAAATAAAAAAAGCGACACAAAAATGAGAAGAATATTGAAGATAGATAGAATTGGCACGTGAACGTAAACTTCTCATTTAACTAATACTAAAAGGGTTATATGAGGAGTAGAGAAGGTGTCCACGTCAGATTAAAAAATCGACCAATAGAAAAGGTGTTGTTTTGCCACGTCAAACCTGCTACTCACAATTTTGCATTTTGTCGCAAGCGTCTCTTCTAATTCTTCTAATCGTTTCAATTTTCTACATGTTCTTGCGTTTCTCCACTCTCAGATCATTCATTCCTCTTCTTTAATCTTATATGCGTGAGCCATAATACCCTTCCAACTTCCTCCCTTTCTCCCACTACAAGAAGTCAGAGTCAACTCGAAGCTCTACAGCCGCCGGAAGATAGTTATAGCTCTCAGACTCACCGACATAGACAGCGACAAGCTTCTCTACCACCAACAAGCCTCTGCGTTTATGCCGTCATCTACTCCACCTTGGCCACTCCGGATTCGTTGCGCATATTTCTTCACGAGAACCAATCTCTCTCTCTCTCTCTCCCTCCCTCTGATTTTCGTTTGATTTGGTACAGGAAGGTGGACCGTGAGCAGAGTTGGTTGTCATGAGCTTGAAGACAGAGGAGGTATGGCGTGGTGGTGGTGCTAGCAGCATCTGCTCACCGGAGAGTGATGAAAACAAAGGATGTATGGCGTGATGCGGTGGATGAAGATGACGACGTTATGCGGCTGATGATTATTCAACTCAGATTTAGATTTAGGTTTTTTTTGTTTTGGTTTAGTGTTTTTTACTTGGTTTAGATTTGGATATATACTTCCATTTGGCTTACAATAATTGTAGAGTAGTGATTGTAATTCAAAGGAAACAGAGAAGCCAACGAAAACTCCAAAGGTCTTTTCCACTTTTAATTTGGTTTATAGTTCTTATTGTTACAGTAAACTCCAATCGGCCTCTTACAAAAAAGATCGATGTTTTCAAACGTGAACTCCCTCTATGCATGCTCTTGATGAACGAAGGTGACTCTCTCTCTCACCTCTCTCTCTCTCTCTCTCTCTCTCTCTCTCTCTCTCTCTCTCTCTCTCTCTCTCTCTCTCTCTCTCTCTCTCTCTCTCTTTCTCTCTCGATTCTCAATTTTGTTTTGTGTTTTGGTATTTAATGAAATGGTTTCTCTGTGTAGCGATTGAGAGGTTGAAGCAAGAGGCTTCATCAGTACAAGGGGTAGAATTGAAAACTGATAATAAGAAGAACTGGATGAGCTCTGCCCAGTTATGGATCTCAAACTCTAACTCACAGTCGCAATCGGTAAGATGAGGAAAAAAAATCAAACCTTTTGATGTTTTGTTCTGTGTTTGATTGATCTTTAACCTCTGAGATCATTGTGACAGACAAACGAAGAAGAAAACCGGTGTGTGACTCAGACCTGTAATAATAATAACGCTAACCAACGAGGGGCAATTATGTCATTTAACCGTCCTCCACCTCCTCCTCCTTCAGCTCCTCTGTCTCTGCCAAAGTCAGAAATATTGACTGACTATAGCAGCAGAATTGAGCAGAGTCATCCAATTCAGAAGAAAGAGCTGAGAAGGAAATGGTCTGACACTACAAGAAAACAGGGGGATTCTGATGGTCGAAATCGTCGGAAATTCGTCGGAATAGCCCGATTCCGACGAATTTCCGACGAAACCGTCCGTCGGTATCGTTTCGTCAGAAAAAAAAAATTCGTCGGAATTTCGTCAGTACTTCCGACGACTTTCTGACAAATACCAAGAAACGTCATTCTGACGAACTTCCGACGATGTTACGATGCGGACACACGAGACCAGAGTTCATCGGAAAAACTACGTACCGACGGACAACGTTCCTCGGACAATTCCGACGTAGGGTGTTCCTCGGTGTATTCCAACGAACACTGGTCGTCGGAATATACCGACGGACAATGGTCGTCGGAATAGTTCGTCGGTAAATTCCGACGGATATATATCCGTCGGTATATACCAATTTTAAAAACGAATTGATTTTGCATTTTTATATATTTTTTGATATTAATAAATTAAAAAAATCAGAAATTTAAAACTAATAATATTATATAATTTAAATTCATACAAACCGAAATAGGAAAAAAACATTCAGAAAGTTTAAAATTCATACAAACCGAAATAGAAAAAAAAACATTCCGAAAGTTTTAAAAAGCCGAAATAAACTAAGATGAACTCGAAGACATCAAACGATCTAGCTTCTGCATAATCTCGGTGTTGAACTTCTTCTGGGATGCCAACTCAGCAAGGATAGTGGCATTCTTCGAACGGATAGTGGCATTCTCCGAAAGGATAGTGGTGTTCTGCTCCTCCAATGCCCCAATCCGTTCATCTTTGTCATGTAGCTCCTCGAGAATCATGGGATCGGCATACGGAGCTTGCGAAGAAGATGCCGGATACGAAGAAGCACGACGGGCCAACCCAACTAAACGGCCTTCTTTCCTTTTAGGAACCGCCTACAAAAATATTTAAAGTAAGTAAATAGGGACAAGTAAGTAATCGACATTATAAAAAAAATATATTAATAAAAAAAATTACCTTTTCAACCATCTCATTTATTTGCAATAGAGACAGGTTGGTTGAAGCTCGCGTAGAGTCGCCGTCATCAGAGAGAGGCTGAGATTGAGAAACTATTTCAGCTTCCACCAAATCAACTACACCTTTGATCACGGGGTCCTGAATTTGACCCGTCGTCTTGTTAGTGTGAGCCACCTTAATGAGTTGGAGACGATCAACGGGATTACCGTCATTTGATTCGATCTAAAAAAACCGCCATTATTAGCCAAGAAATATATAAAATATTTATTTTAAAAATATAAAGATAAATAATAATAAAAAAACTTACAAGTTCATCCTCCTTAGTAGACATAGAGCAAGCGCCGAGGTTGTGCACATACATACCTTTCCCGCCACGATCGCTCTTCCGGTTCCTGGAGTTCCGGGAAGACGTCTCTGCAGTTTCTTCCTTCTCCCAATGAGCTATCAACTGCTCCCACACCGTCCCGTTGATGAACTGTGGCTTCTTGTCCTTCTGCCAAACTGTCTTCCACGCGTTTATCTGCTTTGTGTAAGAGTCCATGGCCTTTTCGTTGAATTTCTTACGAAGTGTTTCCGTAAGATCGGAGTGCCAGTAGAACTCTTGCTACAAAACAAACACAATCCTAATGTTTTCATTTATATATTTACAAAAGGTTTTATAAACGTTTTAAAAAAAACTATTAAACCTTTTATATATATATATATGTATACAAAATTATAAAAAATTTATAAATATAGAAAAATTTTGTTAAAAATTTATAAATGAAGAAAAATGTTGTTAAATATTTATATTTTTTTTAAAAAAAATGTTTTATTATACATAGTTTATTAGTGGAAACTTATAAAAAATTATAAAAAAATTTAAATTTTTTATTATACATGATTTACATATATATATATATATGTATACAAAATTATAAAAAATTTATAAATATAGAAAAATGTTGTTAAATATTTTTAAAAATTTTAAAAACGTTTTATTATATATATTTCATTACTGGAAACTTGAAAAACGTTTTTAAAAATAAAAAAAAAAACGTTTTAAGAAATCAAAAAACGTTTTTAAAAATCAAAAAACGTTTTTAAAAATCAAAAAATGTTCCAAAAAAAACTAAAACAACAATCCAAACAACAATCCTAACTTATATATCCTAAACTATCAATCAAACAACCTAAAATCCGAGATCTAACATCCAAAACCCTAAACAATTGAGATTAAAGAAGGTTTGGGATGATTCTTACATGATTTAGGGTTTGGGGGAGGAATCGCCGGTGTAGAGGGAGGAATCGCCGGTGTGGAGAGAGGAATCGCCGGTGAATCGCCGGTGGAGAGAGGAATTTAGAGAGAGAGATGCGGAGATAAGGAAGAAAGAAGAAGGAGGAGGGTTATTATATCAGACGATTCCGACGGACACGGGTTCGTCGGTATTCCGTCGGTATAATTAAAATATACCAAATGCCAATTCGCGAAAATTTTCAAGTGGTTTGGTTCTCCCGGGCAAATTGAAATTCCGACGGAATGTGTCCGTCAGTATATTCCGACGGACACATTCCGTCGGTATATTTCGACGGAATTCCGACGACTTAGTGTTTAGGGTGTTGATTTCAAGTTTCTAAATGCAAAATCCAAATCTTTGATAATATATATAGTATTTGCATAAAGATTTAACAATAAAAATGTTTTATAACACGATTTTACACAATAACATTTTTTGTAGTGTAAGCTTATATAAATATGATTGTATAAGTATATAATGTTAAGATGAGATGTTATGAAAACAATGATATGCATACATAAATATTTTAATGAGTTGTTATATTTGAACGGTTGCGATCTAATACTATACTAAACACTTATTATGTGTTATTTTTATAGTTTTGGCATCTAAATTTATAGATTTTTATGATTGAAACTTTATAGAAACACATGTCGTCGGTATTTCGTCGGAAACCCATTGTCGTCGCTATGTCGTCGGTATATTTCGAGGGATTTCCGACGGACCTATAAAAAAAAAAAAAAAAAAAACTAATCAGAATCTTCTGAATCTTCATCAAACTCCCCAACCTCGGCTTCCGGCTCTGAATGTACGACAGCATCATGTCCAAACACAGTCAAATTCTCAACGAGTTGAACATTTTCCAAATCTTCAACTGCCTGGGCGTTGCTGGTAGACTCTGGTTGCAATGGTTCATCATCATCAGAAGTTCCATCCACTCGTCCTCTTGGGTTGATTTGCGTTACAGTAACCCATGGATCGTCTCTGTACGTCACCCGAGGGTAACTGATGTAGCACACCTATACATATCAATTATACAAGTATAAGTAAAATATATAACATTAATTAATTATATTGGTAAAAAATTATGAATAGATTGACATACCTGATCAGCTTGCGAACCAAGAATGAAGGGATCATAATATTGAAGTTTCCGCCGCGAATGAACTGATGTAACACCAAACGCATCAATCTTCACTCCTCTATCTGGGGTGGTGTCATACCAATCACAATAGAATACTACACAACCCAATCCAACCATTCCAGGAAATTGGATTTCCAATATTTCTTTTATGTTGCCGTAGTAGACATCTCACACCAGAAGAAGATGAAACACCAGCATCATATGTTGTCTTAGAATGACCTTTCCTTGTGAATGCATATCCTCGCGTACAAAATTTAGGATATGATTTGACCACATAGTTTGGTCCCTGCACAAATTCGCGTATCCAATCATCGAACACAAGACCTCTGGCCAAACCATCATTCACCTATAAATTAAAAACATATATGATTGAAAAGTTAATTAGTTTATATATATTAAATTTAAACTAATCATTTGCATAGGGTAATATGATATATGACTCACATAACTACGAAGCCACGCAGAAAATCCGTTATCTCTAAGTTGTCGAAACTCATCTTCTGTTGCATGCCTGTGAGTCATACGCAACTCCGCCATATATACACTATATACAAAAATATTATCAATATGAAATAAATTTATTGAATATTAATCTAACAATAAATGAATAAATATTTTTACCTCTCATATTGTAGAACATCTTCACAGTTGGTGAGCAAATATGTTTGCAAATGAGCGTGCTCAGTGTCCGTAAGTCTCCGCTTCGTGAATTTTCCACTAAGTCGTCCTATTTCCTTGAACATGCTTGGGACAGTAACATGATATGTTGCTCTCTCCCCTCTATCATCATGCCGAGCAGGTCTTCGGTGTTTTGTATGCACTTCTGGTGGAAAATAATTTTCAGCAAAGATTGCAGTTTCTTCATTGATCACCTGTGCCACTATAGATCCTTCCACCCTGCTTTGATTTTTGACCATCTTCTTCAGATGATGCATATAACGCTCAAAAATATACATCCATCTGTACTGCACATGACCACCAAGTTCCAATTCTCTTGCGAGATGAATAGCAAGATGTTCCATTACATCAAAGAATGATGGAGGAAATATCTTCTCAAGGTTGCACATGCTGACTGGTGCGTTTGTCTTCAAATTATTAATACCCTCTTCAGTCACTACTCTGCTGCATAAGTCGCGGAAGAAAACACTAATCCATACATAGATAAAAGACATAATTTTCGTAAGTATTAACTTTTTATAAGCATAATTATTAAATATAAAAATAAATTAAATTGTAAAAATATAATATACCTGCAATTGCTTCATGAACATTACGTGGCAATAATGCTGAAAAAGCAAACAGAAGGAGGCGCTGCATAATTACATGACAATCATGACTCTTCAAGCCAGTAAACTTTCCTTCGCTTCTATCAACGCAGTTCCCCAAATTTGATGCATATCCGTCAGGAAATTTCACTTTATCTGTAATCCAATCAAAGAACTCTTCTTTTCTAGCACCATCTAGCCGATAAATGGGAAAAGGGGTCGTACCGTTCTCATCAACGTGAAGTTCAGAACGATCACAAATATCGACTAAATCCAACCTTGACTTCAAATTATCCTTAGTTTTACCTTGGATGTTAAGGACTGTGTTCATCAGATTATCGAAGAAGTTCTTCTCAATATGCATGACATCTAAATTATGCCGCAATAGATGACTCTCCCAATATGGCAGATCCCAGAAAATACTCTTTTTGTGCCAGTTATGTAGCTCTCCAACCGCATTGACTCGAATGTTTTCATGTCCACCTACATCTGGCGTCCTTTCTGCATCAAAATACCTAAACTGCTTCAACAAATCTTTCCCACTAACTTCCTCAGGTGGACCATCAAACACCTGCTTGTTCTTCGTAAACGAAGTCTTACTCCTGCGGTATGGATGATCAGGTGGTAGAAATCGTCTGTGACAGTCAAACCAACACGTTTTCCTTCCGTTCTTTAGTTGGAAAGCATCTGTGTCATCTTGACAATATGGACATGATAGCTTCCCATGTGTTGTCCATCCAGATAACATACCATATGCTGGAAAGTCACTTATTGTCCACATAAGTACTGCCCGCATCTGAAAGTTTTCTTTGCGCGAAACATCGTATGTCTCAAAACCATGCGCCCATAGTTGTTGCAACTCATATATTAGTGGTTGAAGAAACACATCTAGTGATCTTTTAGGATGATCTGGCCCGGGGACGAGAATTGAGAGAAACAAAAACTCTCGTCGCATGCACAAGCTCGGCCGTAAGTTGTACGGTGTCACAATAACTGGCCATAGAGAATACTGTCTTCCATGCTTTCCAAATGGGCTGAAACCATCAGTAGATAATCCAAGATAAACATTTCTTCTCTCTTCTGCAAATTCTGGATATGTTGACTGGAAATGTTTCCAAGCCTTTGCATCTGAAGGATGTCTAATCTCACCATTTATGGAATGCTCTGCATGCCATCTCATTGCTTTTGCTGTGCGCTCACACTGATACAACATCTTCAATCTTTCCGTCAAAGGCAAATACCACATTCTTTTGAATGGGATCGGAACTCTTCCCCTCGTCTTCTGATAACGAGGTTTCCCACAAAATTTGCATACATTCCGTGTCTTATCCGCTCTCCAGTAGATCATGCAGTTGTCAATACATACATCTATCACTTCATACGGTAGTTGAAGACCTGAAACAAGTTTCTGAACCTCGTAGTATGAACCCGGTGCAAGGTTATCCTCAGGTAGAATACCTTTGACAAAATCAGTAATCGCATCCATACATTCTTCAGCCAAATTATAGTCTGTCTTAATACCCATTAATCTAGTTGCAGATGATAAGACTGAATGACCATCTCTACAATTTTGATACAAAGGTTGTTTTCCTGCATCCAACATGTCAAAAAATCTCCTAGATTCGGGGTTTGGTTCTTCCCCTCTATAATGATCATGTACCATCTGCTCAGTACCTACACCATAATCTATATCCATTCTAGATTCTTCTAACCTAATATCAGGCTGAGGTTCACTAACAGGCTGGGGTTCGCTAGTACTACCATATTCATAACCAGTTTCCCCATGAAGGTACCAAACTTTATAATTACGTGAAAACCCTTTCATATACAAATGAGTCCAAACATCAAATTCTTTTATAACCTTATTATTATTGTAAGAAGAGCAGGGACATCTTAACATACCACTTTTTGCATCCGGTTGCTGTTGAACAAGCCTCATGAATTCTCTAATCCCTTGAACGTCTTCTTCCGTAAGCAAATTGGTGTTCGGATCCAAATGAGGTTTATCCATCCACGAACGATAATAAACTTCTGAAGACATGATTTTCACTGAATTGTTATGACTAAAGAGAATGAAGAGAGAATGAAGTGTGAATGAGTTGAATGAGGAGGGGTTGTATTTATAGGAAATTGCTTACGGACCTCCGACGACTTTCCGACGAAATTCCGACGGATGTAAAGCAGTCCGTCAGAATTCCGTCGGTATTGTCCAATCTCAAACGGCTATACAACGGTCATATATATTTGTCGGCAACTGTCACATGGTTCGTCGGAATTCCGTCAGAAAATACTGACGGAATTCCGACGACTTTGCTGTTAATCGGAATGTCGTCGGAAATTCGTCGGAATATACCGACGAACTTCCGACGACTAAAACGGTTACATTTTTTATCGGAATGTCGTCGAAAAGTCGTCGGAAAATTCTGACGAACCATGTTTCGTCGGAATTCCGTCGGAAATGGCCGACGGAATTCCGACGACTTATTTTTTTTTGGATTTGGTCGGAAATTTGTCAGTATTCCGTCACAAATGTCCGACGACATTGGTGTCCGTCGGAACCTCCGTCGGAATTCGGTGTGTTTTCTTGTAGTGTGAGGATCTTCACCGGAGGATCGTTGATGCTCTTCAGAAGATTGGAGGGTCACAAGGTTAGTCCTTACTCAAACAACGAACCAACTTTGTTTCTCAATTATCCATTGATTGGTTATACTGAGATTAATGTTGTTTATGTTTGTTGTTGGTGAAACCAGTGGCAACACCAAAGCAAATTAGAGATATCATGAAAGTTGATGGTTTAACTAATGATGAAGTCAAGAGTCATTTACAAGTAGAAGTCCTTATCTTTTTTTTTGTACAAACTTGAAAAACTTTGATGTGTGAATGAATGATTTGATAGTGTGTGAAATGAAAATTAATTGCAGAAATATAGAATGTATATCCGTAAGCATACGCTGCATCCAACAAAGAATTTTTCAGCCTCGGATCAGCCTAGGGAAACACAGAACTTAATAAGTTTATCAAGGTCGGATTCGCCACAAGGCCCGCTTGACTGGTGAGCAAAACACTGTTGTAGAGTTATTACTTTGTGTGACAGCAAAAGTCCGAGAGACTACAAGTGACGACCCTAAACTATCCTCATCTGCTGTACCAGCAAGCGTTCGTCATGCAGCAAACAAGTCGACGTGACAAGGAAGTCCACCTCCGTTTGCTTCAAATAATCTTATAGGATCACTTTCTATTTTACATTATTAAACTAAATGTAGTGGTGGATCTTTGAGTTATTATTGCAAATTTATTTCCTCAAATGGCTTTCTCTTTGTTTTAAGATGTAGAGTCTAATAATGTAAAATAACGGTGGATCAATATATTATTTTAGATATAAACCAACATAATAATCTTTTTTAATATAAATTTTGATTAGTTTTGTTAATGCATTTTGTTTAGTTTGTTGTCTTAGATTCGTAAATTTGAATTTAGTAACACTTTGTTTTCTTTGATATATGTTCTATGGAGAATCAAATAAAAAAAATTAAAGTATTGATCATTTTAAAATTTAAAAGCTCATGCATATATATAATTTTCTAAAATAATTAAATAATAACATTTACTTAAAATTCCAGTTACATTTATTAATAGATCTTGAATCATTCCGTAATTTAAATGTATATAAATAAATAAAATTATTTTAAATAACACTATTTATATTTTACTTAAATTTTGATTTTGGTATAAGAATTTTAGATTGGTTCGGTAATTAACTTTCAGATGTGTTGAATTACATATATCGCTCTAAACTGAATTACAATATTTCTGATAATAATTCATCCAAATCAGATTAATTTTTTTCATTGCATTTAGTTAAGTTCTTTATCTAAGATATGAAACTATATTTTCATAAAATTAAATGAAATTAAATTTTAAGGATATTTTTAATTAATGTATTTTTATTAAAAAATAACCATCTAAATAAATGCAAGATAAATAAGTATATTTAAAACAATTACTTATATAATTAGATAGAGATCAAATAATTATTTATTTTCAATTACAAGATAAATATTTTACTAGAGGTATTTACTTACAATATAATAAGTTAGTATATTATAATTATATATTTTTTTAAAAAATTATAAATCCATTGTAACTTAGATAGGTTTAGAGTAATTTTAATAACTAAATAATTTACCGGAAAATATTATGTAAACTATTTTGTTTTTGCAAAACATACAATCTTGCAAACATAAATTTGACTTCGCCACAAGCATTAAACCAAACATTCAAAAATAAAGCATATAAATTTTAACCTTAAACAATATCCTATTACTTTTTTTTTGTAACTTAACAATATTCTATTACTTTCGTTATAAATTTAGGGAAATTGGTACCCACTTCTACTTAAAGAACCCGATTTAATTTAACCAAAGACGGAGAATATTAAGAACTTCATACAAATTTATAAAGATAAAACCAGAAAGAAAAACAATGGAACCAAAGTCTGCTGCACCACATGCAAGTCCACCACTTGATTTAACAAAGCCAATGTCTTCGGTTAATTTCTTTCAACAACCAATACATTGTTTATATTTTGAGGTCATGTATTTGATGTTATTCTTTGCTCAACAAAAATTCTATAATAATTCTTATTTTTATGCTACACCAAGTAGAACTGTTAACCATCTATCAATAATATAATTTATTTCTTACTTAATCCTATTCAAAATGACCAACAATAATTTTTCCAATTACAGCCAAATGAAATCATCAACAAAATTTTATCCTACTTCATGTACAAAGTTTGTAGTTTTTTACTACAAAATGATTAAACCATCAATAACATATATTTATATTTATCTAAAAAATATATATATAACTACATAATCCGCGCGTAGCGCGGAAACAGACCTAGTAACCATAATTAACTTTTAAATTGCTAAATCATGATATAAAACCGAGTTGTCATAGTTTCATTGTAACCAAATAGTAGGTCTGAGATTCTTCAGCCTAAATTCACCCTAGTCCCCAATTATAATTGTGATTATGCTAATGTCCCTGGAGCTGATGGTGTAAAATAAAAAAAAACAATGATATAATGAGCTAACTGTTTTGTTCATGTATGTTTAAGAACTGAAAAATGTGTATATTTCTGAAAAACTATCTATTTTGGTGACTCTAAAAATAACTAATTTCCATTAACTCGTATTTCATCCTAGCCATATACTGAAATAAATTCTTCCAAATTTTCCATTGTCGTATGTATCAATTTTGCAGCATTTTTATACATAAATCATAAGGCGACAGTGTGAGTATTGTACATGTGACTACTTCCGTTAAGAAAAGCAAAAATACAAGCAAAAATGCTCGGATAGGGCCTTAACCAACCCATATACTATTATACTATAATCTGGGCCATGTGAAAGATAAAACTTATCGACATTAACGCGTTGATTGGTAATCTCAGAATGACATTTTAAATGTCCGCAAGCTTTTATGTTCAATTTTTTTTTTTTTTTTTTTTTTTTTTTTTTTTGACAGCAAGAACATTTACAGACTCATATAGACTCCGTAAACCATAGTGGCAACTCTGCATCCATGTGTATGACGAACGACGGTTGTATCCGAGCACTGCGTGCCAAACGATCCGCCATTTTATTGTCCGTCCTCGAAACATGAACAATTTCTGAGTTGATGAAGCTTCTTCTCAAAAGCTTGATATCCTCCAGGTAACTTCCAAATGCTGGCCATTCCTCTGGTTCTGAAACCATCTTCACCAGTTGAGAACAATCCGTTGCAAATGTGACCTGATATTGTCTTAAGTTTTTCATACATTCCATTGCCCAAGTCAATGCCTCTATCTCCGCATGAAGAGGTGATAAACTTGCCCTTACATTCCTTGCCCCTAACAAACCCTCAAACCCTGGAAGGGTACTGAGCCAACCTTGTCCTGAAAAAACATCTTTATCTTTCCAAGACCCATCCGTGAAACACCATCTTCCTGTGGTCACTAAGGGCAATCTAAGCTGTACTTCAGGTACGACCCTTGGATTATTGATATTTTGTGCCTCAGCCCAAAGTCTTGACTCCAATTCTGCTAAGTTTAGCGTCTCTCTCGGTTCAATATCAATATTACTGAAAACTTTATTATTCCGGCCCTTCCAAATATACCATAGTATCCATGCAAACTGATGATCCTCCATTTTTGGGTTAACTCTCCAAAATAAATGATCCATATTAGTAAAAAGAGAACCAGTTGGAAAAAAATTTGGATTTGATGGAATCTTAGATAGTGCCCACACTTGCCGTGCCGGAGGACACTCAAAGAAGACATGATTTATTGATTCCTCTGCGTCTCCACACCGTGCACAAACTGTATCTCCTTGTATTCCTCTAGATTTTAGATTCTTTGTCACTGCTATACAACCTGTCACCAACTGCCATAGAAAATGCCGTAGTTTTGGAGGACACTTCACTTTCCAACAAAATGCCTTGAGTATATCCACATTGGGACCATAACAATCTGGTGGTTTTTCCTTGTCAGGATAGATCCTTTCTACTTGATACCCTGATTGTACCGAATATTTCCCATTATTAGTGAAATGCCAACCATTCCTATCTTCCATCTGATTTCTACTCAGAGGAATACTTTCAATCAACTTTGCATCGTTAGGCTCCACCAAAGTCCTAAGTGCCTGTAAATTCCAAGTGCGGGAATCCTGATGAATAAGGGAATCCACTGTAAGGTCCGAATAACTGTGATGAGAATTTTTGTTAGCTGGTCTCGGGCGAGTGGATGGGATCCAAGGATCATTCCATACTGAGATAGATGATCCTGTACCCACCCTTTTAATTAGTCCTTTACAAACCAGAGATCTAGCAGAGGTGATACTCCTCCAGCCATACGACGGGGAATATGAGCGAATCGGATCCAGGGGTGAAGCATTCCTGTAATACCGTCCTTTGAAAACTCGAGAGAAAATAGAATTTGGCTTCTCGATCAGCCTCCACAATTGCTTTCCAAGCATTGCCGTATTAAAATCATTCAGATCCTTGAACCCTAACCCACCATTATCCTTATGTTCACACAATTTATCCCATGATTTCCAATGCATACCTCGTGTGCTTCCTCCTGGACTCCACCAAAACTGGGCTACCGCACTCGTTAGTTTCTTCACTGTAGCTTTCGGTAACCGATACACGGACATCACATGGTTTGGTAGCGCAGTTATCACAGACTTAATAATCACCTCTTTTCCCCCTTTAGTGAAAAATCTAAAGGTCCAACCATTCACCCTATTATTCAGACGATCTTGTACAAAACCAAACACTTGAACCTTGGATCCTCCTAAACTTTCCGGCAGACCTAAATAAGAACCCATTCCTCCTAAATTCTGAATTCCCAATATATCTCGCAATTCCTGACGGCTTGATTCCTCAATCTTATGTCCAAATTGAATTGAGGATTTTTGAAAATTAATTTGTTGTCCTGATACAGCCTCATAATCCTTTAGTATCCTAAGAATAGTGTGGCACTCTTCTTTGTTTGCCTTGCAAAAGAACAAACTATCATCTGCAAATAGCAAGTGAGAGATAGCTGGACACGCTCTGGCTACCTTCATACCGGTCAATTGTTTCATCCGCTCTGCTTTTTTTATATTCATAATTAGAGCCTCTGTACACATAATAAATAAATAAGGAGATAATGGATCCCCCTGCCGTAGTCCCCGCTGAGGTATAATGAGACCTCGTGGCTGCCCATTGAGTAAAACTCTATATTGAACTGAAGATATACACTCTCGCATTAATTTAACCCAATGCGGATCAAATCCCATTTTATTAAGTAAGGCCTCTATAAAATTCCACTCTATCCGATCATATGCCTTACTCATATCCGTTTTAATTGCCATAAACTTATTTTGACAAGATTTGTTGGTTCGCAAACCATGGAACATTTCCTGCGCAATGAGAATATTATCCGATATTAACCTTCCTGCCACAAAAGCCGATTGCGTCTCCGAAATTAGATGGGGAAGACAAATTTTCAATCTTTGACATAAAACTTTCGAAATGATCTTGTAACCAACGTTACATAGGCTTATCGGTCTTAGTTCCGTCATCCTTGTAGGTCTCTCTATTTTTGGGATCATGCAAATGTTTGTTATGTTTAACCGTGAATCCATATCTCCTGTGACCAAAAAATTATTGACCAACTCAACCACATCCTTCTTAACGACATTCCAGGAGTGTTGGAAAAAGAGGGCCGTCATTCCATCTGGGCCAGGCGCTTTCTCCGGATGCATCATAAATAGTGCTTGTCGAACTTCTTCCTCCGTAGCTCTTCGCAGTAACAATTGATTCATCTGGGGGGAAATTGATGGACCTATTTCCTCCAAAAAACTATCAAACTCCCTTGGGTTAGTTGAACTAAACAAACCAGCAATGTAATCCACTGCCACTTTCTCAATACCGTTCTCTTCTGTAATCCAATTACCCGCTTCATCATGGAGACCCACTATTTTGTTTCGGATCCGACGTTGCTTTGTCAAAGCATGATAAAACTTAGTATTTAGGTCCCCAGATGAATACCACATATTTCTACTCTTCTGGTGCCAATATTCCTCTTCATCCTTATATGCCTCTTGTAATTTCCTGGAAATCTCAATAATTTCCTCTTGTGACCTATTATTATCTGTTTGTACTTCTTCCAGCGCGTTTTGGAGATTATGAATTTTGTCCTTCCCATATGGTTGATTATTTTTCCGCCATGATGAAATTTCATGACGACAATTATTAATCTTTGTCATAAAATCTTCAGAAAGGCTTTCCTGATTTTCTGTCCACCCCGATACAATTGATTCCATGAGTCCTTCTTGGCCAATCCATCGCTTATCAAACCTGAATTGTCCTCTTTTCCGTCCTGTAACCTTATCGTCCAAAAAAGCTACCACAGGTCTATGATCCGATCCCACCAGTCTCAGATATTCTGTATAAGAATATGGGAAAAGTGTATGCCATTCCTCATTAGCCAAGGCTCTATCCAATCGACATCTAACCGTAAATGCTCCTTTCCCTTTGCCTCTTCGTCCTTGCCATGACATCTTATTACCCCGAGCCGGAAATTCCAGTAAACCACTATTCCTTATCATATTATTAAAAGGAATAAAAGAAGCTGCATTGCGTAGAGCCCCCCCATCCTTTTCATGATTCCCAGTTATCTCATTTAGATCCCCAATAATAAACCAAGGTTCAGATCGTGCTAGCCCATACCGAGTTAATCTTTCCCATACTTGTTCTCTAAGCGTTTGAACCGGATCTCCATAAACAAAAGTAAGGAAGACTTGTTTCCCATTAGTCACTGCTTCTATATCAATCATTCTGTTACTAGAATATAAGATCTTTACTTGGTACTCGTTGTTATAGAAGAGAGCTAAACCACCACTCCTCCCATTCGGATCCACAGTGACCAGATTATCATATCCAAAGTGAGATTGAAATTTTTGAACAAATTCAAACTCCTGTTTAGTCTCTGAGAGAAATAAAAAATCTGGTTTATGTTTATGACGTATTTCCTTGAGATAACTTATGGTCCAATGACTTCCAAGTCCTCTGCAATTCCAACTTAGTATTTTCATATATAAAAGTGATTGAATTGCTCATACGAGCTAGAGGATTCAGGTACAATGCCACCCAAAAACCAAACAATTCCAGATTTCCATGAACACCATATCAAGGTGATTAATACACCTGTAACACCCCTATATAAATCCATCACACCTTTGGTTAAAGTCACACTCCGAGAACCATTATTATAACCATCTTGAACAACACATAACGAGACGACCCAAGAGTACTTAAGAAATATCATTTGTATCAGCATAGATTTCCACAAAGACCACGACTGAGAAATATCCATACAATTGCCTTGATCAAAATAAACACTCCATATTTGCATTAACTGTTGAGTCCACTCCATACCGAACATTTTCAACTTCACAAAAACATCAGAAACAGGCCCTATTAACATCATTTGAAAAACCTTGCACCCATAATCCACGCCCATAACCGTTTTCTCAGTGTACTTCAATAGTGTCTGTGTTTGACTTAAGGAGGCCAAACACATGAGAAGTAGCATAGTAAGACGTCTCATGCCGTCACTACGTAACCGGATTTGTAAAAACCCTCGACCTTTTATATCACTAAGCCTCCAGACCAAAGAAAACCACTTCCACAAGATGGTTTGTATTAGAAAATATAACCCATTCCCAAAATCAAACTCTAATGCATTATACGAAAAATAATCCGTAGCAAACCAATTTACATAAACCAGACACCATGTTCTCTCGGCCCCTCTTCCGCTCAGATCAGTAACAGAATTGTTTCCTTTCCTGAAACTCTTTCCATTGACCAGATATACCATGCAAACATCATATGTACTCCTCATTTGCTCTGAAAGAATTGTAATTACAACAGGAGAATGATAAACATCAAGCTTTATTGATACCATATCGTCCACCTGTGCCACCATGAAGAAGAGCTCCATAACCGTTGTAATATCAAAGCTGGATCTCTGCAACTGGGTTGATGAAGCCAGGCACAGAAATTGACTTGCTGCGAGTGATCCATGCGTTGCAACCAAGACAACCAGAAAATTTATATCAAAACAATGTGACCAAGTAACACCAAACCTCCCTCTTAGGTTCCAAATAAAAACCAAACACCAATGTGAAACTGCCCCAATGAAGATCCACCAAACAGTATCAATGCTTATCAAAGGAAATAACCTATAATAATAAGCATAGTAGCCATTTTTATTCCAATACTTTATCTTGCTTAAAGAGCTAACCAACATTATTAACCCAAAAAAAAATAAAGAGAATATAAAGAAAAGAACAAATATGCTCAAAGAGCTTACTAAAACATTAGAAACAAAGAAATCCACGATCACAAACTGCTCCCATAACTTTTTCCCTTTCTTAAGCTGATCCACATTCTCAATAGAGTTATTCTTCTCTGCAACACCACTAGCTCCATCCAGACTCTTGTCCTTTTCCTCCCCATCCGTCAGGTTTTTAAAGTCATTATCAATACCTTCATTCTCCCCTGTCTTTTCCATATTAACATGTTCCTCACTTACCTCCATCACATCCTCATCTAAAACCTTAACGTCAACCTCTAATGCTTTATTTGCTAGTACTAAGCCATTCTCCATCTCTACAAAATTCATAATTACCTCTGTAGGGTCTGTCTGAGCCAGGTTTGTTTCCAGCTGGGCCACTGAAGGGATTGGCTTAGTTATCTGATCATCCCCCTTTTGAACGCTTCGTAACACGTTCTCCTGAATCTCTCCTTCTTCATGTGGATCCCCTTGTATATTGCCGAAAGGACTTATTTTCGTTTTTGAGCCCCTGCAAGACCGACCCAGCTCCTCCTGTGATGTGCCTCTTAATGATAGCCGAAGCCTATCAATCCCAATCTTCCCCGTATACCAATAAATCCTTCGTGAATCCGAGAAATCTCGTAGCGATTTTGGTAAGACCCTTGTAACCATATACCCTTGTCGATTCCATGTCACTCTGATCTTATCATCCTGACAAAGATCTACTCGAACCTGTATCCTCCACTGATTGCCCGGATCCCATCGTCGAAAAACCATGGAAACCCTAACAAGTTGTCGCCGTCGCCATCGTCATCCCACAGTCAACATTTCTTTTTTTATGTTCAATAAAAGTTGTAAAATAAAGAAAAAATGTAAAAAACGCAAATTTATGTTTTCCTCGACAAAAATACAAAGAAAAATTTATTAAGTGAAAAAAATAAGTTTTAGTAGATTATTTACAAAATCAATATTTTCACATTATTAAATTATATGATAGTATCATTACAAAATTTTAAATAAATAGCAATAAATTTTTAATGATAAATAGTTATGCTGTAAATAAAATTATAATTTAGTTTTTTATAATATTCTAAGAGTTAATCTATTATCAAAAATGTATTGAAAATAAACTAAATATTTATAATAAGAAGTAAAATATTTTTAGTAAATTTTATTTATTTTCACATTTTGTAATAATTAGTTTAATTATTAGTGTCTTTTTAATTTATAATAAAGTAAATATTATACAAATATTTTAATTAATATAATATATATTCCACCATTCACAATTTTTATTTTTTTCTGCATCTTAATTATTTTTTCTGTAGCTTAACTATTTTCACGATTTCATGATTAAACGATGTTTACCTATCGGAACCTAAACCATCCTTCTAGGCTGTTTAATAAAGGAAATTTTGTTAAGCGCTGTTTAGTAATTCCAACTAGATTTAATACAAATGATTTTCTGGAGTCCAATAGTCAGACACACGCAGGGCGGCTTAGAAGGTAGAGCGGTAAGTGCGACCGCCCCATGGTCCAAGGATTTTTTGCGACATAAAATTTTAGTTTTTATTTTAATACTAAAATACATTAACTTAATATTTTTTTGATAAACGCACAAAATTAAGATATAATATAATTTTAGCTAAATTTAGTTTATATATTTTAAAAGATAGGTTTATTGTAGAACTTTCATAGAAATAGTGAAATACTTTAAATAATTACATGAATTTCATTTAATGCACAAATACAAATGTAGATTTTCCTTTTATCTAGAAGATGTTTTTTAATTTAACATACAAATTATTAACCGTTTGACTATGTTTATCATAAATTTGGTTTTATAAATATATTTAGTTTTAATATATTCTTCATTATTTACATCTTATTAGTTTTAAACCATACAAAAAAACATATATTAATTACATATTTTAAAACTTACTTTATATTTTAAAACGATTAAAGTCACAATGACCAATTATTTGCCAGCACCACCAAAAACTCGAAAAACCCTATACAACCGAAATTTTATTTCCATATATTATTAAATTTTATTTGTTTATAATATGTTTTAAAAACAAACAAAAAAAATTGTGATAAAGAAGGAAAGTTTTGATAGAATGACCAAAATATTTCATTTAATAGGTAAAATGACTTTTATACCCTAGATATATAAAATTTAATTAAAAAATATTAAAAATATTAAAAAAATAAATGAAAAATAATTAAGTAATAGTCTTAGATTATACGTTTTCAAAATACAATTTTTTTAAATAATTTTTTAGTTGATTTTTTAATTGCAATTTTTTCTATTTTTGTTTTCAATTTATCTTTTTGTAATTATAGCCGAAGTTCACAAAAAGTGGAGCGACAACCTCGGACAGCAACCAATTATTGCTAGGATCATTAGGATGTGGCCCATCATAAATCACACAAATAAAAATGCTTTCCTAGGAACAACTTTTATTTGTCTTGACATCTATGTTTGTCTAAAAAATACTTACTTTTAATTATTCCAACAACATTTCAAATAATTGCTTTTAACCACTCAACAGGAACAAAAAATGGAAGGGCGGATGCCTATTTCTACGTCTGACACAATGTACCAACGATTCGAAAAAGGAAAAATTTATCACATTAGATATTTTAATCTTCTTCCCAATAACCGACGGTACATGCTTACCGTTCAACCATACATAATCAATATCAATGAGACAACAATTATAACACTGATTCAAGAAAACATTCCACCGACTCCTTCATACATTTTCCGGCCCCAACGCTATCCCTAGTTGATCAGCTTAGCAAGTGTAACCAACTTCCTCCCAGGTCAAAAAAAAACCCATACTTATCACACATACAAATAAATTCTCTATTTTTGTCGCTAAAAACAAATTATTCCCACAGATGTTGTTGGCCGCATATGCCTCATCCAAGGAAGTGATTTATATAACCACAACACATATACAAAAATCATCATTGGATTGCGTTAAGCAATAAATATATAATATAATAATTTTTTTGTAGATTCAAATTGGTCCGTCTAACTATATGGGACAATGAACCGGCTAATTTCAGGGAGTTAAATCGCATATCTACCAGGAAAAACCAAATCGTAATCATCACAAGTATCATTCCAAGGTTATATGAAGGTAATCAACTAAACATAAAGTTTATGTCTAACTAAATGCTTACAAATATTTCACTTTTCAGGGAAACTATCACTCACAACCACACCATGATCGCGCTTTTACTTTGACAAAGACATAGATATCATACAACGCTTTCAAAAGAGAAATAAACTGCTATCCTAAGCCTGATGGCATACCTCCACATGGGATCAAACTACAAGACGGAAACCGACATCAGTCAACTGTTTTAAAATTTACACTTCAATGCAAACAACCATATATTTTTTAAACTTACTATTGTTTAGAAAATAGAAACTGATCACCGCATCGCATTCAAACAAAAACTTTATGGTTAATTTTACAACGAACAAAAATTAACTTCCAATATCTCATACTTAAAACTACAAAATATAAAAATTTACTTTTATAAAACATATTATTAAAGTAAGCCTAATTCACTACAGCAAAACTTCCTCTTGATTTATTCTCACTTACGAGAAAATATGAATCACTTCTCACTAAATCACTAATCAATAAATTGGTTTTGATCAAACAGAATTATAAACTTATCTAAAGTACTTCCAAATAGTTAAATCCACTCCGTGGTCTCACTAATCAACAATCAACTCAAATGCTCTCAAGTCTCAGCACACACACCCCACTCCTTATCTGACAATCTGACATATACTCAAAAGTCAAAGTACATCAATGTCTTGACGGGGGCAAAAGATTATGGGCAATTCTCTAGGACGGTAACTTTTAAGTTTTTATAGTAAAAATAGCATTCAAAAAATAAAATGATCAAAATAATTTATTTTTATTTTAAAATTTTTAATTTTTTTTTTTTTAAATTTAAAACTCTATACCCAAAATCTCACTACTTAACTCTAAACTCTAAGTATAGATGAGTTAACCCTAAGGTAAAAATATATTTTTATCTTTTAATAAAATTTATTTTGATCATTTTTTCCATTGAAAATATTTGGGTGAATTGGGTGAAAAACCTAAAAGAATATGGAAATTAGCAAAGTACCAGCGAGAAAAAAATAGTGGGCTTTAGTTTTTCTCTATAACATAGCAATTTACTTTAGTACCCCTTTGGACGTAGGTTTATAGAGGAGAAAAATATTTTAAAGCTATTATAAAGATTTTGCTTAGATTTTTTTTGGGGGTTTTTTATATAGGCCATGTTCGTTTGCTCACCCAGATGATCTATCTAGGTGAAGATGCAAATCGATGTTCGTTTTGTGTATTATAATACTACATCCAGATGGATCATCCAGCTGAATTTTTAAAAACTCATCTCAAATTCTCACCCAAATGAAGGTGAGTTTTGATGGTGCATCTGGATGCAGATGCATCTATTTCAGTCCAAAATGATAAATGACAAAAATGACCTTTTAAAATCAAAATATTATTTTCAAACCCTAAATTCTTTTTTTTTGCATATACATTTTTCTGCTATAACCAAAAAATGCATTTTCTCGCAAAAACTGAAAAACACGCTTTTCCGCCAAAACCGCAAAATGCGTTTTTCCGCAAAAAAACGTAAAACACACATTTCCATAAAAACACATTTTCGGCCAAACCAGTAAAACCGCACTTTTCGACCAAAACCGAAAAATCGCATTTCCTTTAAAAAAATGCATTTTCCCGCCAAACTCCAAAAAGCATTTTCGGGCCAAAACCGGAAAAATGCATTTTCTCGCCAAAACCGGAAAACACAATTTTCCCATCAAAACCGGAAAACGCATTTTCTCGTCAAAACCGGAAAAACGCATTTTCCCGCCAAAACCGGACAAACGCATTTTCCCGCCAAAACTGGAAAACGGAATTTTCCCGCCAAAACCGGAAAAACGGAATTTTCCGCCAAAACCGGAAAAACGCATTTTTCCGCCAAAACCAGAAAACAAAATTTTCTCGCCAAATCCGGAAAACAGAATTTTCCCGCCAAAACCGGAAAACACATTTTCTCGCCAAAATCGGAAAAACGCATTTTCCCGCCAAAATCGGAAAAATGTATTTTCCGACCCAAAACCGGAAAAAATGTATTTTCTCGTCAAAACCGCAAAATGTTTTTTCCGCCAAAATCGCGAAAATGTTTTTCCCGCCAAAATCGCGAAAATGTTTTTCCCGCCAAAATCGCGAAAAAAACTTTTCCCGCCAAAATCGTGAAAAAAACTTTTCCCGTCAAAAACACTTTTCCCGCAAAAATCGCAAAACACACTTTTCCCGTCCAAACCGCAAAACGTATTTTTCCGCCAAACCCATAAAAACGTATTTTTCCGCCAAAACAACAAAAATGCACTTTTTCGCCAAAAACACATTTTTCTTCAAAAACCGCAAAAATATTTTCCGCCAAAACTGTAAAAATGTTATTTTTCGCCGAAACGTAAAAAAAAATATTTTAATCATTTTATTAACAAGTCCACCTGGATGTAGATGGAAGTTAAAAAATGAAAAGCAAACGAACATAGTTGCATTCAGACGATTCATCTGGATGCATGGACGAAATGAAGAACAACATCCAGATGGATCATCTGGATAAGACATCTAGATGGACCATCTGGATGCGTACAAACGAACAGGGCCATAGTAAACAATAACGCTTTTTCTTCTCTCTTATTTACCTCTCTTGTCTCTTCACCCTTCCTCTTCTCTTTTCTCTTCAACTACTTCAGCTACATCTTCGGTCGGATTGTCTTTTTTAGTTGTATCTTTGTTTTCCTTTTGTCTATCACTATCAATGATTTACATCTCTATTCTTGCTCTTAACATCTGTAGATCTAGATCGTTAGATCCCTTCTCGGTTGTTCTTGCATGTTTGTTTTAGATCTTCTGGTGCATGATTTCTTCCAGTTGCTGGCTCAGGGTTCGGTTGATCTAAGCGCTGAGGGGCTCTGTTTCTAGATTTATGGATCTTTATTTGGTTCAAATTTCCTTTCTCTGGGCGTTTTCATGGCACTAGATAGATAGGAAGAAGACTGTGAGGCTTCAATGAACGTAGGCGTTGAAAGTAATTAGTGATTATAGGTGTAACAAAAATATTAAATATGTATCAAACATGTTAGCCGCATTGAATAGTATTAACTGGTTTGAGTATGTAATCATATGCAAAGATTGTTTGTGGCTAATAACAAACGTAGACGTTTAGTTTCATATGTACCCGGCTAAAATTTTATGTTTTCTATTAAATATAATATTAATTTCAAAAAATCGAAACACAAATGCTAAAAAATGTTGATATTAGGATAAATATTTCAAAGGTCGGCTATAATTAATATTAGCTATCAATAAGAAAAGCTTAGATATCTCACAATGGATCTTAAAGATTAATTCAAAATAGAAATGAAAATATGAATAAGTAGTTACATGTTAACAAATTAATTAACAGGCTAATAATAAAACAAAGAGGTTAAATCAAACATACAAATAATTATAAGAACACATTGTTAAATGTTAATAAATATGTTAACATATCTTAACATAATTTAAATATACACGTAAGATTATAGCTGGCTAATTTTCTATTGAATCAAATAAATATGTAAAAAATATTAAATTGTATGATTATTGCCAAAAATATTTTTTAACTAATTAAGCAAGTATCAAGCCAAATCTAAGATCTCCATCGCTATCTCCTGTTGGTTCATCTTTCTTCTCTTCCTTAGCAAGAGCAGCAACGACAGCTCCTCCACCAGCAGGAGATGCAGTGACAGCAACATGCGCACCACATCCACTGCGACCAGCACCGACATCCATGAGAGAACCTCACGGTTTTACCAGAAGATAAAAACCAGGCTTCATCCTTCTTAACGACCTTCAATTGTCTGGAAATAAGGAAACGCCCAAACCAGTCTGAGAATGATGATTTCTCTGCAATTTTTACGAGTTTTTCGAAGGGAGAATCACTTAAGACTTCGACTTCATTTTCGTCAAGGGCGTTTAGAATTTTACTGATAAAAAATGTTTGTGGTAAGGGGTAACACCCTATGCCAAGCGGTTCTTCACCGATAGCGAACAACCTAAAAGGAAATGGAAGATTAGGGGATACAGCCATACAGGACCGCTGGTAGACATTAGAAGCTTTAACGATTTCGGGTAGTTTTGAAAGGATGAAAGAGTAATTGAGGAGTTGAATCTGGACTTTAAGCTTCAAATCAATGGAGATATTGACATGTGAATTTAAAAGAGGAGTTGGAAAGAGTTTTGGAGATTAGAGAATTTTAAAGTTTAGGTGAAATATTTCAAAAATAATAAAATAAAGAAACAACTTGTGAGCGCTTTTGTGTAGGAATGAGTCATCAGAAATAAATCTAAACCGAAAATTTGGGAAACTTGCAATCCGTAGGTTAGGATCAAATGGAATAAGGGTATAAGTGTCATAAAAATTTCGACATAACCGAAGCAAACAAAAAATGTGCATACACTTAAATATGACATAAGGCTTATGTGTAGAGTGCAAATACCTGCTTTTTGTGACAAACACTAAAAAAAACTATTTTATGGAATCTTTCAGAGAAATTAATCAGCTAAGAAATTAGAAACTTCTAAATAATCAAAGGCAGCCCTTTCTATATGAGTAGACATCTAGATTGAAACAACAAGGAAATGCAGTCAATACACTGCTGCGAATCTAAGTTATTCAAGCTAAAAGAAAGTTGACGGATAGCAAGAGAATACTGCTGAGCAAGCTTCTTCTCTCAAAGAGACTTTCGTTTGGTGTTCTGCATCTCTAGAAATTCTTCATTTTTCTCCATCTTAACGCACTACTGTGAGATGTTCTTGTCTCCAAGACTCTCCTCTTCACTTTCTTGGGATTTGCTACTATCATCTCCGCTGCTAGTATCTGACCCACTACTCTCTTCTGGACATTCTAATGGCGTTTTTCTAGTGCACAACAAGAGAACAGGATTGTCCCCTGTTCCAACCAGTTTAAACTTGAAGGAATCTCCAACTTTGATCCCGTTTACTTGACAGAAAGTTCTCCAGCCTGGTCCAAGATAAGTCTGCTTGGCTGATTCATAGCATCTCAAAGCTAAACTCCATCTTCCTCCCCATTCATTCTTCAAAACTACTTCACTACATCCTCTATCCAGACCATTTTCACTAACAAACTTCTTCCCAAGATACTGCAAAAACACCACATCACATAAACGACAAACACACTATACGAATGAAACTATAGTGTGAGTTTAGGCCATCCGCAGTGATGGTATAAAAAATTATTTAAAAGACAAAAAGTAGGAAAGAAACGATGGATAAAACTTAAGAGACTAGCTACACATGTCAGCTTCTAATTGATACACTTATTTCTTTTAAAATTAAAATTTAATTATAAAACTAAATTACTATAAATATTAATATCAAGATACTCTTTGTGAGAGTCTAATCACTAATGATGCTTTATGTATTCACCAGTTTATCAGTTTTGAGGCTATTAGAAGTGACAGATCCCACAGAGCAAGAATGGTGTAATGAAGATACTACTGGAACTTGTTTTGGTCGATTATGCACTTGGCCGCACAACTTAATAACCGGTGGTCCAGAGTTTCGGACCAGTTTCAATGTATAGTGACCATGGCTCATCCCATTTTCAGCGCAGAATCTTCTCCAACCAGGTCTGATAAAAGTATGCATGTCTGACTTGTCGTGTTTCAATTTCAAACTCCATGATCTTCCTTCTTCGTTAAGAAGAATGATCTCCTCACCGCTCATTTTGTCCAAACCGTTTGTCCTCGCAAAGCTCATTGGCAAATACTGCAATGCCATCACAGAGTTTGATTAAACCAGCTCAGACATAACATAAGTAAAACTATTATTAAGATACATTTTGCTTAATCTAACCAGTCGATCGAGTCTTAGATTCGAGGATGAGACTTTTGCTACAAAACGAGAATGATCTGATAAAGAACACGCATCGATGTTGTTGGTCTGATTATGATTGATGTTGTGAGATGATGTATACTGAATCTCACAGCAACTTGGTCCCAAAGCTGTGACGTGAAACTCTAGTTCTCCTTCATGTCTAAAAACGATCATGTCACCAACTCTGAGATCATGCGCGAGTGCAAAATCTTCCCAGCCATGGGTAAGTTTCAAGCCGTCCATCCTCACTGTCCAAGTATTGTCGGACGCATCTGTTGTCAGTTTGGCAATTTTGATCTGGTCGTTTCTTCCTTGGACGTGCTTCAAAAAGAAAGCTACAGGAATGGTCTGCACCAAACAAGGAACAAGATTAAGCAAGTGGAACATTGTTGTATTCTTGAAACGAAAGAGAGTAGTACGAGGTGAGTGTGGAAGCCAGGAAGAAGAGGCTGGAAGAAGTGTGGTTTGACTGGAGAGTGAAGAGATAGATCCTCCATTGTTTAACCCGTCAAGAGAATATCTCAATATATCACTGAAAATATATATATATATATATATGCTGAGCAACAGAATGGTGGATTCACTTTTGATAAAGGTGAGAGCCTTATGAGACTTGTCCTCTTCCTCTTGAATGTTTTGAGATGATTACTTTTTTCTTTTCTCTTTTCCAGAAACTTTATCTTGCCAATCTTGTGAGTATGAAAAACTATATGAGATATATTAGATAGCAAAATGTTTATCTTGCGGACCAACTATCTGAAGTCCATAGATATATGACATAAAATTTAGATAAATTCTATTCCTAAATGAGATAGGCCTATGGTTTATGTATATATACAACTCAAATCAAAACACAACACAATAATATATTCATATTCTCTAATTCTACAAAAAAAAAAATTTTGAAATTCATACATATGACGAGATATATATTGACACATGTCTGCTGAGTTATCGACGTCTAGAGATTGGTATTGATTCTGCAAAGTAAAACGCCTCTTGCGGTGCACAGGTTTAACGTCTTCAGTCTTTAGCATCATCCTTTTTATCTTTTAGTTTTTGTAATCGTTAGTTTGGATTGTTCTGAGTGTATCATCTATCTTTCTTTGTATAACATTTTCAAGTGGGTTTGAGTGATTACGTTGGTGTCTGAGTGACAAAAAAGAAGAGTTATAAACTTATCATGCTTCTGAAGTGCATGTTTCACATTGTTAACATAAGGATCATTGTTACTTACTCAAAATCTCATCATTGTTCTCCCATAACTTGGTCCGTGAATTAATACCTAACAAATGATATCATAGTTTAGTTGCTCTGTTCTCACATTTTATATTGGGATAAGAAACTAAAAGACTTATTTCTTCTTGTCGCCAGGAGGAGAAGAATGTCTTAAAAGGGATCTTGATGCACAAAGTGATGATATTTCAATTTCTCAAAGGTTACCAACTAAAAGATGAACATTGCCTTTTGCCAACCCGGAGACGGTGTTTGTTCGGAAGCAGTGCTGCAATGTAAAGCTCTACACACTAGTGGTGTAAGATCGAAAAAACCTTGTTGCAGTAAAGTTCTAAATCATTCTTGAATTCACAACAAGATTCAGATAAGTAGACATACATCTAGTCAAGAAGCACAAGGGAAATGCAGCCAACAATCTACTGCAGCTAAAAAAAACTTGACAGATAAGTTAAATAATGCATAGCAAGTAGCAAGTAGACATCACAGGAATCTTCTCTAGAAACAAAAGTTTTAATGTTTTGTGCAGAACTTAAGTACGGGGCTTGCTTCATCCTCCCCAATGAGTTCCAACACGAAGGGATGTCCTATCTTTAGGCCATGAGCATCACGGAACACTCTCCAACCTTTTCCAATTTGCATTTTGTCCAGTTCTTTTGTTCTGCATAAGAGCCACCTCTTGTTTTACTCCATCTTGACCCAACAGAGTTATCTTCCCTGGCTTGTTGATGCCATTCCTCTTCGCGAAACCCATCGGAAGAAACTGCACAAAGATTCGATTTTAGACACTAAAATATAATAAGTATAAGGGACAACCTTGAAGCAGACTTGTTTATGATCTTTACCAGTTGATAGCGTTTAACAGCTTTTTGTGTGAGAGTTAACGTCAAAAATCGGTCTTCACTATATGAAGATGAAGCTCTCTTGTCTCCAAGACTCTCCTCTTTACTTTCTTTGGACTTGCTACTCTTGTCTCCGCTGCAAGTACTAGAGGAGAGAGGATTCACATCATCACTATCTTCTAGACACTCTAATGGCGTTTTGTCGCGGTGGGATGATTCTTCAGGGCACAAACAAAGAACAGGCTTGTCCCCGGTTCTAACCAGTTTAAACATGAAGGAATCTTCAGCTTTGATCCCGTTTACTTGACAGAATGGGGTCCAGCCTGGTCCTAGATAAGTATGGTTGATTGATTTGTAATGTTTCAAAGGTAAAGTCCATCTTCCTCCACGTTCATTCTTTAAAACTATCTCACTGCATCCTTTGTTTAGACCATTTGCAGCCACAAACTCCTTCCCAAGATACTGCAAAACGCCAACGTTATACACATGAGTCAAACACACAATGCATATAAATATACAAATAAAGAAATAAACCAAAGTTTTGTATTCACCAGCTTATTATGTTTCAGGCTAGAATTACTGACAGATCCCACATAACAAGAACTGTGTAATGAAGCTTGTGGAACTGGTTTTGGATTCTTCTTCACTCTTTTCCTCTTCTCTCTTGAACTGTTTCCTGTAACTGTATTACAATTTAAAATAATCATATATTTGCATCTCTTTCTTCAGAATATGAGTATATTCCATAGAACAAAAAGTATACCAATATTGTTGGTCTCATCATGACTATCATCATTGATGTTGTGAGTTGATGTATACTGAATCTCACAGCAACTTGGTCCCAAAGCTGTGACATGAAACACCATTTCTCCTTCATGTCTGAAAACGATCATGTCACCAACTCTGAGATCATGCGCAACTGCAAAATCTTCCCATCCATCAGTGAGCTTCGAGCCATCCATCTTCACTTTCCAATTTTTATCAGACGCATATGTTCTCAGTTTCGCAATCTTGACGTGGTCGTGTCTTCCTACGACGTGCTTCGAGAAGAAAGCTACAGGAATGTTCTGCACCAAACACGCAACAAGATTACAAAAAAAGTTAAGCAAGTAACATTGTTGTAGACATTCTTTTCTTGGGAAGAAATAAAAGAAAAATGCCCTTTTTCAAAAACAGAAAAAATATATAAAAATAGAAAAAGAGAGTAGTACGAGGTGAGTGTGGAAGCCTGGAAGAAGAGGCTGGAAGAAGTGTGGTTTGATCGGAGAGTAAAGAAATTCATCCACCATTGCTTAAAATATCAGCTATGTAGAAAATGATACGGAAGCAAGAGTATAGGGAGACACTACAGAGAATACAATAGAAAGACGGACTTTTTGCAAAATTGACCTACAACTTAAAGTCAAACACAAAACTAACTTCCTTTTTTTTTTAAATTGGTTTTGCCCTATTCACCCCACAAGTTCATATAATTTACGAAAATGCCATCAATTTTTTTTTTTTTCGAAAATGACATCGTTACTCTCTCACCCTCATCATCTTCAAGTAATTACAAGATTGTCATTGTCATCAATACCACAACCACCATGAACAACCAATTTGAAGCTCTTAATGCTCCTAAAATCGATTTACCCTTCTTCTTTTTCCATTCTTGTGAACTAAACACAACATATCTCTCACTTTCTCTCCACAATGAGCTAAAAAAACCCAAGATTTTGATTCTAAAATTTTTATGGTTCATAGAGTCATAGAAGCTAACGATTCTGGGTGGGTGACTTTCGTTTGTGATTCTGTGTGCTTGGAGAAGCCTTATGTATGGTAAGGAACTTATCTCACCAATTTAAGGTATGACATCGAGTTTTTTTCCAGATCTGTTCGTCAGACGAATTACTTGGGAAGTCGTCTGGCTGTAGACGACTTCCAGGTAAAGGTTATTTTTGCAATTGACTTTGAAATCTGTAACCTGAGACGACTGATAGTTAAGTCGTCTACTATTGTTTGGTTTCAAAAAAATTTCCAAAGAACCTAGACGACTTACATTTCAGTCGTCATAGGTTAGTTTTGCATTTGACTGGATAATTACAGAAGTTTGACTTCTCTAGACGACTTACATTTCAGTCGTCTGTCGAAAATTAAAATAATAATATTTTTTTAAAAGTAAACGACTTACAATTAAGTAGTCATAGGTTAGTTTTGCAATTGAAAAAAAAAACTTCAAGATTTAATTATACACAAACGACTTATAATTCAGTTGTCCACCAGACGACTTACTTGTAAGTCGTCGAGGATTTTTTTCCGAGATTCTGGTCAAACCTCGTAAATCCTGGACGACTTACATTTCAGTCGTCTCGTGGACGAGTGAATTATAAGTAGTATGTATATAATTAAATCTTGAAGTTTTTTTTCAATTGCAAAACTAACCTATGACGACTTAACTGTAATTCGTCTACTTTTTAAAAAATATTATTATTTTAATTTTCACTAGACGACTGAAATGTAAGTCGTCCAGAAAAGTCAAACTTCTGAAATAATCCAGTCAAATGCAAAACTAACCTATGAAGACCGAAATGTAAGTCGTCTAGCTTTTTTGGAGTTTTTTTTTTAACCAAACAATAGTAGACGACTTATTTTTCAGTCGTCCGAAATAACAGATTTCAAAGTCAATTGCAAAAATAACCTCTGCGTTGACCAGACAACGTATAGTTTAGTCGTCTGGACAACTTAGATTGAAGTCGTCCGCGTCTTCTCCGCTAGTTTTTAAGTCTTCTACGTTAGTTTTTGAATAACTTGTATTTTTAAGAGTGATAAGTAACTTCAAGATATGTAAAACTCATATTTACAAAATATGTTCTCTCCCTTAGTTTTACTAAATTTGACTAAGTTTTTCAACGCAAACTTATAAAAAATATGATATGCTTTGACTAGTTACTATTGTTTGTTTCCATCTCTTAAGTATTATTCTTATAGACAATAATGATGACTATTGTTATGAGTTGGAAGAAGGGTTAAATGCTTCTTAAAATGTTGTATCAATATGAAACTACCAACATTCTTGTTTATTAAGATGAGAAAAGACCATTGGAGTTTATTATTGCATATGAGAGATCCAAAGATAAGAAAAAGGCTACTGGAGTCTATTATTTCATTGATTTGTAAATGTGTAAACACATTGTTAGCACATTTAATACATCTTGGAAAACATTATTACTGATTTTACAAAAATTCACAACTAAAAGAGTAGACATGCAATTCACAAAACAGACCACAAACAAAATTATTATAGATCATTCCTCTACAAAGACAAGCTTGGATTCCACTTGAGTAGACAAGACCAGACGACTTTAAGAAGTCCAGACGACTTCTAAGAAGTTCAGACGACTTCTAGGAAGTTCAGACGACTTTGTCAGAAGACTTTTAGGAAGTTCAGACGACTTCCAGACGACTTTACAGGAAGTCCATACTACTTTTAGGAAGTCCAGACGACTTTTAGGAAGTCCAGACGACTTTCAGATGACTTCCAGACGACTTCCAGACGACTAACAAGTAAGTCGTCCCAGAAGTCTTCCAGATCTGAAAAACCTGCATATTAAATCCAGATCTGAAAAAACTGCATATTCAAAAACGTTCAAATGGCTTAAAAACAGAAAAAATGAGTGGAAGATTAGATAAATCTACCTTTACAGAACACACAAAAATACATATCTAAAAATAATAGATCTACTTTAAATTAGTGGAAGATGAGTACCATCTAATTAAAAACCTGCAAAAAAGATAGATTAGTAAGAAAGACATGAGACAAAACTGAAAAATTCATATAAAGTTTGGTGTTTTCAAGTCAAAGAGATTAGAGTGGGTTTGGAGAGTTTTAGTTTGGGAAAAAAGTAAGAACTTTATACAACAAGAAGTTACCAAATGAAGAAAAATCAGACATAAGAACTTACCAAAACGCTCAGAAAAATCCAGACGACTTCCTGGAAGTCCAGACGACTTCCTAGAAGTCCAGACGACTTCCTGGAAGTCCAGACGACTTTGTCAGAAGACTTCCAAGAAGTCCAGATGACTTCCAGACGACTAACAAGTAAGTCGTCTCAGAAGTCTTCCAAATCTGAAAAACCTGCATATCCAAAAACGTTCAAATGACTTAAAAATAGAGAAAATGAGTGGAAGATTAGATAAATCTACATTTATAGAACACACAAAAATACATATCTAAAATTAATAGATCTACTTTTAAATTAGTGGAAGATGAGTACCATTTGATTAAGAACCTGCAAAAGAGATAGATTAGTAAGAAATACATGAGACAAAACTGAAAAATTCATATAAAGTTTGGTGTTTTCAAGTCAAAGAGATTAGAGAGAGGTTGGAGAGATTTAGAATGATGAACATTACATTTTTGTTGCAGCCATTTGAGAGGAAGAGAGAGAATGTGTAAATTTTTCTTTATATAGGGAGACAAAAAATCCAATTAGGTTAAATATTTTTGACTCAGACAACTTCCTAGACGACTTACATTTCAGTCGTCTGTTGAAGAAATTAAAACAGACGACTTACATGTAAGTCGTCCAGAAGAGTTTAATATTTTTAGTGGGAAATTAAATATTTTTAGCGGGAAACTAAAATAGAAGACTTGTAAGTCGTCTGGTTTAAATTATTTAAGCGGGAAAATAATTTTTTAAAAACAATTCAGGCGGGAATATTTAAGTCGTCTGTTTTAATTTCTTCACCAGACGACTGAAATGTAAGTCGTCCGAGTAAAATGATCCAGTTAGGTTAAAACGTACATTGGTAAAATTAAAGGTTCGGTACGATGTGGACGACTGAAATATACGTCGTCCGGGTAAATTATTCAACAGACGACTGAAATATAAGTCGTCCACACCCTAAACATAACCCCTAAACTAAATTATCTAATTAAACACTTCATAAAACCAAATCAAACTTGAAAAGTGTTTACTATACACAGAAATAAACATATATAGGTGAAAACTAATTTTTGAAAAAAACATTTTAGTTTTCCAAAATCTAACCCTAACAATACATACAATACTACAACATATGTTTGCCAAAATCCTAAACCAAAGTATTTCATGATTCACTACTTCCACTCATCTATCTTCAAAACAAATCAATTTTATCATATCTTAATTTATATCACTTAAAACTGTTTATAATTACTTGATTTTTATTTTTCACGCATCAAAATATTTTTTTACAAGATTTATAAATTATTTTTAAAATAAACTGGAACCAGACGACTTACACTTCAGTCGTCCAGACGACTTCCAACATCTCAGACGACTCAGACGATTTACTGGGGCTATATTCGTAAAATGGCTTCTGTTTTTTTGTTTGGTCACAAGGGGTTGAACTGTAATTTCACTAGGCTTTTAGGTTAGTTTTGCATTTGATTCAAGTTTGGGTATAGGTTTGGGATTAAAATCAAGTTGTGGGTTAGTTTTGGCAAAAATCCCTAGAAAGACTGTGTATTCACTAAAACTGATTTGTAAAAAGATTTATTTACTGTTATAAAATAACTTAGAATTTTATTATATCGGAAAATTTAAATATAAGCGAAATTTTATATCCGTAGAAATGAGATAACACTGATATATGATAAACTAGGGCCGGGCCGGGCTACGTCCGGATTTTTTATTTAAATATTAATTATAATCATATATTTATGTTATTTTTATATATAAATATTATATAAATATAAGTAGCTAGATAATTATAAAATTTTATTTAATTATTTATTGTTTTTTGTCTTATGAATTTCAATTAACTCAATTTCTTACAATAAAATTTTCTGTTGATTTATTTATTGAATGAAACTTGTGTAGCTTAAAAATCATGCATGCATTTAAGCTGAATGGAATCTAAACTAAACCGAAGTAAATCCGGTTATGTTATGTCGTTTTTTTTGAAACAAAAGGCTCAAAAGAAAAGACCCAATAGGAATTGAACGCATTGCTTCCTGTCTATTTCCCTTTTAAGTTTAAAATATGTATCTCATATCTCACCAACACGCATGTCTCTACGCGTATATGACACTTCCATTCATGTTAATTCCCAAAAACTAATTAAAAAATGAAATAAAAATCTTTGATTGCTTCCCTTATCTTTTTATGATTCGTTCGGAGCAATCTTTTCTTTGATAATATCTATATTTCTTTGGACAAAAAAGACTATATTTCTCTCTTGATCGAGTCATAGCAGAATTGAGAAACCGATCTGATTTACTCGCCACCGCTTAAATTGTGGAATATTTTTATTAATTGGCTCGATTTTCTTTTTTAACCTCTTCAGTGTTGTTGCTCATCATCCTCTTCCCTCTGCCTCTTCATACTCTGCAAAACCCATCGCCAATAATTTTAAACTCTTGAATGTTATTGAGTTACGGTGGCGGCGAAATGAACCGTCACCGTTGATATCGCCTCCAACCAAGGCGAAGTCAGTAGCATCCAGAAACTCACGGTACGCTCCTTCTTTTCCTTCTCGTTTCCAAAGTTTCATTCTTTACATATGTTTTCATTATAGTAGCTATCTCTCTGTATTTGGGCTATATCACGGTGTGAACAAAAAGTCCACTAAACCGTAAACAATTATGAAACGCATCAGCCCACATCAAAACTTAATGAAACGATGAGTTTTAGGCAAAGAAGACAGGTGTCGCACTCACAATCAATGACTTTATGACGTGGCGCAACAGGAGGGAGGCAAACATTTTATATATATATATATAGATATACGATAGAGAGAAATATTATAAAGAGGGAGAAGAGGGATGAGGTGGAGTTACAAATGATCGAAATCGATCATTTAAATAGAAGTAAAAAGTAGAAGTTTATGTGCATGCACAGTGACAGTGGGCCCCACATTTGTTTACAAACTCAACAATTGAGGCGCCTCTCCTCCTGTTCGTATTGCTGCGTTACTTGACTTTTGTAACACTCCCCCTTGGGGACCGGTGTCACTATCGTCTTTTGGTTAACGTCTATGTTGCCTCGTTAAAAACCTTTCCAGGAAAATCCAACGGAAAAAACCGTAGTTAGGTAAAAAGAGTACAACCACGTAAGCTCCCCCTCGAATTAGCAGTCATAAATCCTTTTGATGACGCATTCCAATGTTATGGACATGTTTTCTAAATACTGAAGTAGGAAGTGATTTTGTGAAGAGGTCGGTTGCATTGTCGCGTGATCGGACATATCTTACTTCAATATCTTTCTTCTTCTCGAGCTCTTGAGTGTATGAAAAGAACTTTGGATGTATATGTTTCGTTCTATCACTTTTGATATATCCTTCCTTCGTTTGAGCAACACATGCTGCATTATCTTCATATAAAATTGTTGGGACTGTGTCCTCGTTAATCCCACTGCTTGATCGGATATGTCGATTTATGGACTTCAAACCATATGTATTCTCTACTTGCTTCATGGAGTGCAATGATCTCAGCGTGATTTGAAGAAGTAGCAACGAGTGTCTGCTTCTGAGAACGCCAAGATATGGCGGTGCCTCCAATTGTAAGAACATACCCTGTTTGAGATCGAGCTTTGTGTGGATATGACAAATAACCTGCATCTGCAAAACCAATCATTTGATCTTTCGAATTTTTAGGATAAAACAAACCTAAATCAATTGTCCCTTGAAGGTAACGAAAGACATGTTTAATTTCATTACAATGTCTTCGTGTAGGAGACGAACTGAATCTCGCTAAAAGATTGATGGCAAAAGATATGTCAGGTCGAGTACAATTTGCAAGATACATAAGGGCTCCAATTGCACTTAAATATGGAACTTCGGGACCAAGTATTTCTTCATTTTCCTCAGATGGTCGAAACGGATCATTTTCAACATTAAGTGATCTAATGACCATTGGGGGTTCTAAGAGGGGTTGCCTTATCCATGTTAAAGCGTTTCAACACTCTTTTGGTATATGTAGACTGATGTACAAATATACCCTTTTGAGAATGCTCAATTTGTAAGCCAAGACAATACTTTGTTTGTCCGAGATCTTTCATCTCAAACTCCCCTTTTAAATAATTTGATGCCTTTTGTATTTCTTCTTGAGTTCCTATAATGTTAAGATCATCAACGTATACCGCGATTATCACAAATCTGGATGTTGTTTTCTTTATGAAAACACAAGGACATATAGGGTCATTCGTGTATCCTTTTTTGTTAAGTGTTCACTAAGACGATTATACCACATTCGTCCAGATTGCTTTAACCAATATAATGATCTTTGCAATTTTATTGCACACAACTCTTTAGGTTTGAAACTTAATGCTTCCGGCATTTTAAATCCATCAGGAACTTTCATGTAGATATCAGTATCTAATGATCCATATAGATAGGCTGTAACAACATCTATGAGACGCATCTCAAGATTTTTATCAGCTGCTAGACTCATCAGGAATCTAAATGTGATTGCGTCCATAACAGGAGAATATGTTTCTTCATAATCAATTCCAGGCCTTTGAGAAAAACCTTGGGCTACGAGGCGAGCTTTGTATCTTGTAATCTTGTTTTTTTCATTTCGTTTTCGGACAAACACCCATTTGTATCCAAGAGGTTTCACATCTTTGGGTGTGAGTACAATAGATCCGAATACATTTCGTTTGTTAAGTGAATCTAGTTCGACTTGAATTCCATCTTTCCATTTTATCCAGTCATGTCTCTTTTGGCATTCATATACAGACTTTGGTTCTGGATCTTCGTTTTCGTCATCTATTTCTTTTGCTAAAAGGTACGAGAAAACATCATCAATATCATCCATCTCATTTCGTTTCCATATCTTTCCATTATGGACGTAATTAATAGAAATCTCGTGATTTTCTTCAGATTCATGATGTTCAATATTGTCCTTAGATTCACAATTTGCTTCTTCCAAAATATTTTCTTCTATTTTGGGAGTATCATGCCTTTCAGCTTCTTTTCGTTTTCTAGGATTTTTGTTCTTTGAACCAATTGGTCTACCGCGTCACAAACGTGTTCCTGATTCACGTGTATCAACTGCCGTTCCACCGTTTTGTGGTATTTCAATACGAACAGGAGTATTTGCAGCGGGTATATGTGATTTAGTTACCATTTTGGTATCGGCAAATGCATCAGGTAGCTGATTTGCTATATTTTGTAAATGCATGATACGTCGAACTTCTAATTCTGATTTTTTCGTAGGAAGATCAAGGTGTAATAAAGATGGCACACTCCATTTGATTTCTTTTCCTACTTGTTTATTGTCTCCCCCTAGAGTTGGGAATTCTTTCTCGTTGAAATGACAATCGGCAAATCGTGCCGTAAACACATCACCAGTTTGTGGTTCTAGGTATCTTATTATTGATGGAGAATCATAGCCAGTATATATTCCTAACCGTCTTTGCGGTCCCATCTTTGTACGTTGTGGTGGTGCCACTGGAACATAAACCGCACAACCAAAGATTTTTAGGTAGGAGATATTTGGTTCTCTACCAAATGATAATTCTAATGGAGAATATCTATGATATGCACTTGGTCTTATCTGAATGAGTGCTTCTGCATGCAATATTGCATGTCCCCATACAGAGGTTGGAAGTTTTGATCTCATGATCAATGGCCTTGCAATCAGTTGCAGCCGTTTGATTAACGATTCTGCCAATCCGTTTTGTGTATGAACATGAGCAACTGAATGCTCTACTTCAATCCCTGATACCATACAATAATCTTGGGATGTGAATTCACCAGCGTTGTCTAATCTAACTCTTTTAATTGGATAATCAGAGAATTGAGCTCTTAATTTGATTGTCAGAGTCAGAAATCTAGCAAATGCCATATTTCGAGATGATAACAAACAAACATGTGACCATCTACTGGATGCATCGATTAGTACCATAAAGTAATAGAATGGTCCACATGGCGGATGTATTGGTCCACAAATATCACCTTGGATCCTTTCCAAGAATTTTGATGATTCTTTATCAATTTTGATTGGTGATGGCCTTATGATTAATTTACCAAGAGCACATGCAGTACATGTCATTTTATTACTTTGATATATATCTTGAGTTTTCATTGAATGACCATGCAAACTCTCGATGATTTTTCGCATCATTGTAGTGCCTGGGTGACCAAGACGGTCATGCCATAATATAACATCTTCTGGATTTCTCTTGATCACGAGATGTGATTCTATTGCATTAATATAAGTATGATGTAATCCAGAAGGAAGTTCCGGAAACTTTTTCAGTACAAGGCTTCTGCCTGATTTCGTAGAAGTTATATACATATACTTCTTTTCATTCTCAGTTGTAGACTGAGTGTCATATCCTTGAAGGTATATATCTTTAAAACTCAACAAATTTCTCTTAAATTTGGAGAATATAAGGCATTATCTATGGAAAACTTTGTTCCATTAGGCAACATAAAGTTTGCTTTGCCAATTCCTTCGATCAAGTCCGTTGGGCCTGATATTGTGTTGACAGTCATTTTTGCTGACTTTAAGTTAGAGAAATATCTCTTATCTTTCAGTATAGTGTGTGTTTTACCACTATCTGGTATGCAAACTTCTCTACCAATTTGCTTAGTTGTTGTTCCATTTGCTTTCTTATCCAATTCTATAACATACAATTAGTATTAATAAAAGAAATAAAATTTCACAAGTAATCATATTATAATTATACATTCATTATAAGCACACAATAGTTATACATTAAACTATAATTATACATTAGTTGTTCTGAAAAACAATATTATTCTGGAATCGAAATACATAATAAGAATTTTATGGCATCACTGGGCATTATTGAGCTTGTTTACTACAAGCATTTTAATTATCTCGATGAGTGGTCTTGTCGAAATCTCCCATAAAGTCGGAGGACTCAAAGTGTCATTTAAGATTCACTTCCTTTGCCTTGCCTTTGATAGTTTCTTGGTACAACTTACATAGATGTTGAGGAGTTCGGCATACTTGAGACCAATGTCCCTTCGATCCACATCTGTAACAGACGTTCTCGTTTTTACAAATAGGATTTTCTTGGGCCTCTTTTCCTTTTGTCCGGTCAGATCGATTCCATGTGTTGGATCCTCTTCCTCTTGGGTTGTAACTCCTTTCATGACCACGATTAAATCGATGACCACGACCATGACCACGATAGGAATAATTTCCTCTTTCCGGAGTTTTCACGTTTGTTGCATTCACCTCAGGAAATGCTTTGGTTCCCGTGGGTCGGGTATTGTGGTTTTTAATAAGGAGTTCATTATTTTTATCCGCTATCATGAGCGCCACAGCGAGTTCAGAGAACCTTGTATACTCGCGGTTTCTGTATTATTCTTGTAGAACATAATGATTTTTGTGAAACGTTTGGTAAGTTTTCTCAAGCATTTCTGCTTCCGTTACGGGCTTACCGCAATATTCTAATTGCGCCGCTATCCTTAATATAGCAGAATTGTATGTTTCCACCTTTTCAAAATCTTGAAACCGTAGGTTTGCCCACTCATCGAGTGCAAGGGGAAGAGTTATTTTCTTCTGGTTATCGAACCTCTCTTTTAGAGCTTTCCAAAGATCTAGAGGATCTTTTATCCTTGCATAGTCATGCGTAAGGTTTTCATCTAGGTGTTTTCTCAGAAATATTATGGCCTTAGCCTTTTCATGAGAAGCTGATTTATTTCCTTCTTTTATTGAATCGAGAATTTTCTCCGAATCTAGATGAAGCTCCATATTTGTGATCCATGCCGTGTAATTTGCTCCAGTTATTTCGAGAGCCGGAAACTAAAGTTTCTCGATATTTGTCATTTGAATTTCCAAAACACAAATCAATATATTTTATTAGAATTTCATAATTTTAAAATGAACCATTTATATTAATAATACACGCAATTACAAGGAGAAACAACGCATAGAAAAGTAAATCGACATTAAGCGTAAATTCTTCAGGAGTAAATTCCCCAATAAAAAGAATGTACATAGAAGCAAAATTTAGAATTTCATATAAAACCAAAAATATGCGATTCATCTTTCTTGCAATGAAAAACCGGAATGAAGCGATTTGAAAATAATTGAGAGAAGATGAAATGTTTTGGATGAAGTAAATGAGTGAAGTATGAGTGTATTTATAGATGAAAAACACTGTTCATAGCCGTTTGAAAAGGGTAAAAATTTTGAAATTTTTTCTTTGTGACCGTTGGGATTAAATCGTATGAACCGAAAATCAATCTCAAAATACTGTAGTCAGTCAACCAAATTCTGTAAATTTTATAATATTTTATATAGGTGACCAAACATTTATATAATAACCATAATATAATAAACCAACAAATATCAATCGTATTATGGTGATATAAAAATTATAACATTAAATAAATTATGCGGCGGCACAGCCAAGCCAATAATTATTGTGTATTAACAATCAAAATTTATTATCGAGGCGACATACCGCCCGCATTAATATAGGTAAATAATAGTACATTAAAACAACCACTATAAATAATAAATAGTAATATAGGTGGTATACCGGCCATTATAATAGGGTATATATGATAGATATAAATTTTACTGAATCGCTGAGTGATCTTGCTGATAACGTGTTATAAAATAACTTAGAATTTTATTATATCGGGAAATTTAAATATGAGCGAAATTTTATACCCGTAGAAATGAGATAACACTGATATATGATAAATAAACGATAGAGAGAAGTTATTATAAAGAGGGATGAGGTGCGAGTTACAAATGATCAAAATCGATCGTTTAAACAGAAGTAAAAAGTTGAAGTTATTGTGCATGCATAGTGACAGTGGGCCCCACATTTGTTTACAAACTCAACAATTGAGGCGCCTATCTTCCTTCCTCCTATTCGTATTGCTGCGTTACTTGACTTTTGTAACATTTACATATTGATAGAGAAACAAATTAGTTGTTGTAAACGCATAACTTCTGGAGTCGCATGAGAAAGGCATAATGATGTAGTTGATTCTGAGCGGCGTAATGATGGTTGATATAACTTAACTCCAATAGACCCAACTTCCAAAAAAACTAATAGTTACTCTTTTTATATTTGAAAATTTGATTTAAGATTTTTTAATTTCATTTAAAATTATTTGTACACAAATTTACATATTTATATAAAAATTAATGTAAAAACATAAATTAAAAAGCTGCATGGAATAGACAAATGAGATGACGTAATAAAATGATGGTTGACGGAACTTAACTTCAATAGATTCAAGTTCCAAAAGACTAATAATTACTTTTTGATATTTTTAAAGTTAATATTTTAGATTTTTTCTTGTGTTCATTTAAAATAATTTGTAGATAGATTTACATGTTTATAGAAAAATATATTAGTTGTAAACACATAAATGATATAACTGCATGAGATAGATGAGATGACATAACAAATGATGGTTGAGAGAACTTAACTTTAATAGATTCAATTTTCAAGAAAACTAATAATTACTCTTTGGATATTTAAAAAGTTATATTCTAGATTTTTTCTTGTGCTCATTATAAATGATTTGTACATGGATTTACATTTTATAGAAAAAAAAATTAGTTGTAAGCACATAAATAATAAAACTACATGGGATATATGAGTTGACATAACAAATGATGGTCGTGAGAACTTAACTTCAATAAATTAAATTTCCAAAAACACTAATAATTACTTTTTTGATATTTAAAAAGTTATATTTTAAATTTTTTTTCTTGTGCTCATTATAAATGATTTGTATATGGATTTACCTTAGTTGTAAACACATAAATGATAAACCTACATAAAGTAGATAGATGAGATGAATAAATGATGGTTCAGAGAACTTAACTTCAATAAATTCAACTTCCAATAAGACTAATAATTACTCTTTTGATATTTTAAAATATAAAATTTTAGATTTTTTCTTGTGTTCATTTTAAATGATTTATACATAGATTTACATGTTTATAGACAAATAAATTAGTTGTAAACACATAAATAATAAACTGCATGGAATAGATAGATGAGCTAACATAACAAATGATGGTTGAGAGAACATAACATAAAAAAATTCAATTTCCAAGAAGACTAATAATTACTCTTTTGATATTTAAAAAATTTATATTCATGATTTTTTTCTTGTGCTTATTAGAAATGATTTGTACATGGATTTACATGTTTATAGAAAAATAAATTAATTGTAAACACATAAATGACAAAGCTGCATGAAATAGATAGATGAGATGACATAATAAATGATGGTTGAAGAAATTTAACTTCAATAAATTCAACTCTTAATAAGACTAATAATTACTCTTTTAATATTTTTAAAATTAATATTTTAGATTTTTTGTTTTGTTCATTTAAAATGATTTGTACATAGATTTACATGTTTATAGAAAAATATATTAGCTGTAAACACATAAATAATAAAACTCCATGGGATAGATGAGCTGACATAACAAATGACGGTTGAGAGAACTTAACTTCAATAAATTCAACTTCCAAGAACACCAATAATTACTCTTTTGATATTTAAAAAGTTATACTCTAGATTTTTTTTTTCTTGTGCTCACTATAAATGATTTGTACATGGATTTACATGTTTATAGTAAAATAAATTTGTTGTAAACACATAAATGATAAAGCTCCATGAAATAGTTAGATGAGATGACATAATAAATGATGCTCGAAAGGACTTAACTTCTATAAATTCAACTTCTAATAAGACTAATAATTACTCTTTTGATATTTTAAAAGTCAATATTTTAGATTTTTTCTTGTGCTCATTTAAAATGATTTGTACATAGATTTGCAAATTTATAGAAAAATAAATTAGTTGTAAACACGTAAATGATAAACTGCATGGAATAGATAGATGTGCTCACAAAAAAAAAGTAGATGGATTGACATAACAAATGATGGTTGAGAGAACTTAACTTCAATAGATTCAACTTCCAAGAAGACTAATAATTGTTTTTTTGATATTTAAAAAGTTAATATTCTAGATTTTTTCTTGTGCTTATTAGAAATGATTTGTACATGGATTTACATGTTTATACAAAAATAAATAGATGAGATGACTTAATAAATGATGGTGAGAGAACTTAACTTCAATATATTTAACTTTCATGAAGACTAATAGTTACATTTTTATTTAACAGTTTGATACTTTTTAAGAATTCTTGTGTTCACTAAAAATGACATCTACAAAGATTTACATGTTTATATAAAAATAAATTAGTTGTAAACACATAAATGATAAAGTTGCAAGACAGTGAAGATGGGAGAGGAGTTTTTATTCTTCTAGGATTTTCCAGATTTGTAGATTTGAAACAAAACAAACAATGTTATTCACCAAAATCACCCTTTCACGAAATTCGACTACAAAAAAGATATAGCTTTGACACGAGCCATCATGGGCTTCTACGTACTTTCCTCCATATCAAGCAACCATTTCAAAATATGACTATCTAATTACCAACATCATTTTGTATATACATAAATTACTCATACAAAAAGTAATTATTAGCCTTCTATGAAATTGAATTTATTGAAGTGAAGTTCTGCAACCATTTTTTATCATGTTTCATCTACAGCAGAAACATTTCATCCATCGTTTGTGCTGAACCTCAGTTTTCTAGTAGATCCCCAAGAACAAGACGAAGAAGCAAGTGTTTTGTAATTTGAGAGGCTTCTCTCTCTCTCGCTTTCTTCGGGGGAATCTATTTCATCATGTCTTGGTTCTGTGAATTTAAGATTTATCTAATTTGGTTTCAGAACCGGTACGAGTCCGGTTTGTATAAAACCAGCCCGCGTGATCATGTCCGATTTCAGTATATCTTATATCAGTACAGTACAGTACAGCACAGTTAGTGTTGTAACATGTCCGATTACATTTTAGTACGTTTTAGAAAATTTCAGTTTATAATTTGTTGACGGCCATTGGAAGCTCCATAAAAGAACTTTACTTCCACAATCGCTTAGTTATATCATCTTTGACGTTGTTCATTCACACCATTAGGCCCGGTTCATGCTCATTCTTGGTTATTAACCCCAATCATTCATTAAACCGGACCATTTTCTTTCGGTTTGAACATTCAGCTCTAGTTAGGCTGCCAACAAGACAAGAACGCCAGAGATTAGCACAAGTTCCATCTCACCTTCAGCTTCTGCACTGGCTCCCTTTATATGATTCTTACAGTAGAAGCCAGAAAATAGGTGGAATCATCAAAAAACATGAAAAAAACGTGGTTTTTATTCGGTAACAAGAACCAATGACTTCAAAATTGTATAAACTTGCACATTACATTACAAGAAAACAAACAGCTTAACTGAGACCTGAGGTACTTCATGCCATGTGTTTTAATTTCTTACCATTAGACATAGACCTTACCTTTGACGTATATATAATAAATGTTTGGAAGTATTTCCACTCCAATACATAGTGAATCAACCATCCTATATACACAATAATCATGATGAATATTTGAGTATATCAATGAGAAAGCTTGTATGAGATGATCAAGATGATGGCGAGGATGAGAGCCACGATGACCGAACCAACGATCCATTTGTTCCTCGTCATTCTTCTAGACATAGCAGTCAACACTTTCTTGCTCTTGTCAATGGCATCATCCACACCCTGAAGCTGTTTTCACCAAATCACAAAGAGTAAGCTTTTTTTCTCAACGAACCATTTCTGATAAGTTGTAAAATTGCTTTATATGGTACAAACCTTAGAGTGAGCGTGAAGGAGGGTTTGCCGTTGCTGACTGAGATTTTCAACAACTGAGATGCCAACCTCTTCTGTCTCCAGCATAAGTCTTCTACTCTCCCTGATTCTGTCGCTTGATTGGTCAAGCCTCTCCATTGACATTGCCAACCTCCCACTCTGATCAGCTGATACCTGGCAATAATGAAAAGCAGCATTAAACATCTCTGGCATCTAAGATGAAGATGAAGAGCAAGAACACTTCAGTTTACCGCATGCACATCCGCCATTCCAGATTCCATCAGTTCTTCACGTGTAGATTGGTTAGCATCTGGGGAAGACACTCGTTTGAATTCTTTCTTCAATTGGTTTAAATCAGATTTATACTCTCTTAGTTTAGAAAGGCACACAGCTTTAGCACTCGGCTGCAAACTTCTTGCCTCAAGATCCATTTTCCGGATCTACAAAAAGAAGTAGAAGCCATATTGCTTTAAAGACAAAAAGAAAAACAAGAGAAAGATTTAGTCATTAACAAAAATAAATGGAAATACCAAGACATCAGCTTCGTCCATTCCAGACTTAATCTCAACAAGCTTCTCCTTCTTCTCTTCTGCGAAAAACACATTACAATCAATCAAACCTCTACTCTAGTTTTATGGCAGCACAATCTCTAATGAACTGGAACATGTCTATGCAGCTACATAACATAATCCATTCTTGAACTAACAAAGTTTTCATCTTTCAGGCTCAACAATGACTTGAGATCTCAAATAAAACAAATATGAACAGAGTCCAAAACAAAGAGATTACATCATACACATCTCAACATTTCCGGATCCTACAGAGGTCGTCAAAAGTTCTATGCACTATAAAGTACAAGAAAGACAGTAAAAAGGAAGGAAGAACTAGGCAACTGAATAATAAACCAATGCAGCTATATGATTATCTCTCACCTAAATGAACTTTTCATCTTTAGTCTAAACAAATTACTCTCGATCCCTCCAACAAACGAGAAACCAAGCAATGAGATAAACATTCCCAGATGCTACAGAACTCGTCAGATCGTAAACAAGTCAAAGACGTTTAGTATAACAAAGATTAGGTTTTTAGAATAAGGAAACTCGAAGGTCGGATTAAAGAAAGAGTCAGGATCTGAATTATGTTTTATACCTCCGTGGGAGAGAAGCGAAGCAGAATGACATTTTCTGGAGAGATTGGTTGAGAGCTCGCAGTACTGTCGCTCGTACCCTTCAAATACCTCGCTCATCTTCCTTTCTCTTCGAGAAAATTCAATACTGATCTGATCAAAACGGATCCTTCCTTCTTTAGATTTTGAAACGGTGCGTTTCATTTGGCACGTGTAACCTTCTGTTTATTGAATTAAAGCGTGCAAATGTCTGTGAGAGACGAATCAAATCGAACCAAACCATTTTGGGAAAAACAACTAAAACGTAAGTAATTATTGCAACTTCTGCTGTTTGGACTTTGGAGGGTAGATTTGCAAGAAATTAAAGTTGGGAGGGTTTTATGGAAGAATAAACTTCAAAACAAACAACAGATATAATTATACAAATTGCAAAGTGATCTTGTTCGTTCTTTTTGTTTTGGTGAAGTGATCTTGTTCGTTTACAAGATCTAATCGGAAACTTTATTCTACAAGGTAAGAAGATCAACGGAAGAACAATGGCTTCTTTCTTATAGCTCGCTCTTGACCTTGGCATCCCCATTGGGTAACACACTTTGCGATTGTACCTGCCGTTTTGCTTCCTGAAAGTTATTTTTTCACCTTTGAGTTTACTGCTACAATATTAATCGAAGACAATCATAAGGAAGTGTATGGTAACAACTTACAGCGGCAGAAGCAGCACGGATCTCTCTATACTTATCAACTTCATCAGGGAAAGTCTCTTCAAGCTCCTCCAGTATATGTTTTCTCAAATCCTATTAACAAAAAAAAAAAGAGTAAAAGAGAATAAACATACCCAAGTTAAGACTCAGCAGAGAAGAGGGATCACCTTGAAAGCATCAGTCTTGCCCTTTGTAACTTGGTTTCTGGCTACGCAGCTATTAATAACATCCCTTGTAAACTCGTCCGGGTTCTTCCCATCATCAATCAAGCTAGTAAACAAAGCCACCAGTAACCATCAGAAACCAAAGCAAAGTTTTGCATAAAAAGGACATGATGCTCTCTCTCTCTCTCTCACCTAAGAACTTCCATGGGGACTTGAATGTTGCATTTCTCGGACAACTTAGTCATGCTATTCAGCTCCGACACGAGAGAATTGCTGCAAAGATACACACATTCTCATTAAAGCAATACCCTCAAAACTATAATCTTTATAGAACAGAGACTGATGCAAAAGAGGAAGTACAGGCGCTGGAGGAGATGAAGCTGAGAAGCAGGTGTGAAAGAAGAGACAGTAAGGTGTAACTGATGAAGGAGCCCCAAAGTCTTCTGAATCGAGTTTATGACTTGGTTTAGATTCTCCTTTGAATCTTCAGACGCAGTTGCAGTTCCATCATTGGTTTGATATCCCATCGTAGTTGTACCATTGCTCCCACCAATCCCTGCTGCGCTTGTGTTCTGTGCTGGATCCATCACAGCTGAGACACACACAAAAGATCCAAAGTGACCAAAGTGACACCTAGAAGCGCAATTTCCATCTCAAATCCGATTGAAATTCGTATGAAAGGCTCAAGATTTAAGCAATTTCAATCAATTTGAGGATTCCCAAATCAAGCGATAACCATTGGCATGGATCAAGATTCGTATCTTACCTGAATCAGAGATGGGTTTGGCGAGCGAATCAGCCAACGACAGAGAGACAGAGGGGTAGCGACTCTTCGGGTGAATTAGGGTTTAGTAAGGTGCTTCAACCGTGAGATTACGATACCAAGGGAGATGAACAGAGCACCGACGCAAGGGGTGAAGAAGATGATCCGTAACCCTAATTTCTAATTTTAATCATCGACGGACACACTATGAATTGCTGACGTGGCTTTTCCACTAGCTGCTGACGTAAATTGGATCGGGTTTGGTTGAGACAAGATTTTATTTCGGTTTAATGTCCAATTAAATGGTTAATTGGTAAATAGTAAATGAAATAAAATCGAGCTTATGTGCTACGAAATGAGTTTTTGTTTTGAAGTTCCAATTCAGAGATGAGTTTCGAATTTCTTTTTTTAGAGATTTAGCATGGCGTCTTAGTTTATTCAAGCTGTTCAAACTCATGAATAGATATGCTCGATGAGTCTATTCACTACAGAGATCTCATGTTTCGAATAGATATGCCTCATCTAACAATAGGGATTTTACCCACAGTCATTTGAAAATCTTAGATTAATGTCTGTCTAACAAAACAATTCGGTTTAGTGGAGAGGAGAGTTGTTGGTAGTATTACACTGAAGATAATTCTCCTTTTCCACACGCTTAAACTTTAAAAAAATCAAAGAAAGACAGCGCAGAGCCTTGAATAACCAATGAACAGAGCAATAGTCATCCTCATTAGCGTATCTTTCTCTCATGGTTAGTACTGAAACGCACGTTGCCGATGTGACGATGGATTCTCGTCGGGAAGATTGAGTATTTGCTGAATCTGGTGATGAGCCTGCAAAATTGTTTACAATGTTCAGCCAACAACAACCATTATCAAAGCAAATAACTAGAAGAGAATGCAGACTAGTTTAATAGTGATTTTCTCATTCTAACTGAATTGTTACTGAGCAAGATACTACTCTTAGAACTTACCAGCTTGATACGCCCTTTGATCTGCGCAATAACTTTAGTTACCTCTTCTAATTGTCTGTAAAAACAAAAACAAAAACAAAACCAACATTTATCCACTATGATGCATTCGACCAGACAACTCATTGGTCGTAAACAATGATTCAACCATGCTTTCCCTAAAATTAACCCACAAGTATGATAACACCAATGCGACAAGGTTGTGGATAGAACAGCCCCAAGGCTTGAAGAGGCGACAAACATAATTTCAGAAAAACAGCATTTGGAATAAAAAACAAGGCGGTATCATACTTCTTAACTAGTTCCTCCCTTTTTGGAATATAGTCAAGAGCTTCTTGCCGGGTGAACTCCACATAGAAACCGAGCCCTACATCCATGAATATGTGCCTTGTATCTAGCCTGAACTCAAAACAGACACCCAAACCAAGTGTAAACGAAATCAGAAGTCAGACTGGTCTATACCATCTCCCAATTTTTTATTACAAACATTTTTCTGTTCAGTAATACATGACTAGCCTCTAACATACAGAACACAGTGAAAGTACACTACTTGAATGCACAAGAGTTTAGTACGGAGACAGTGCATGACATTTACTCAGATGCCGACTTGACTAAGATGAAAAGAAAGAACCAGAGCTATAAGTGACTTACACTTCAGCTTGCATGTAAACTTCTGAACCGAGGTTGACCATGGTTTTGAGACTATTTACACCATTTTTCTCCAGAGTTTCTAGGTTTTTCCGCAAGTCAGAGCTGGAGTGGGAGTAGCCGTTAAGGAAAAGAAGAACTTCAAACTAAATTGGTGAACGAGTACACCAAGAACAGTTCTTCTGGATTACAAGAAACTCAAACTAAGTGAAAGACTGAATGGGTATTTGAATCCGTCTGCTAAAACAAGGGAGAAACTAAAAACATTAAGGATAGCTTAACGAGATGGCAGCATTTGGAGAATCAAGAGTCTTTCCTATACAAAAAAGGATACAGTTCTTTTTGCTCTTCAAAAATCTTGTCCCTGCAAAACCAACAAAATGAAGAGACATAATGAGTAATATTATTCAAAAAGAGACTACAAAAGGAATAGAATGCAACGAAGACAAGCTAACCTAACCCTCTAACATCATAGATACAATTTTAAATCTGGATATGAAAAAGGAGGCAAATTTAAATTACCGTGAAGCAATTGTTTGTAGAAGCTTCTGTTTAAGACCTTTATCGATGATTTCCTCCAACAACTGCAAGTCCTTTTGACGTCCCTCGTCCATTACTGCAACATGACCAAACCATATAAAGCTTGAGGCTTTACCCAAGGTAGACATTGACTCAGGCTAAAATAAAAGTATAGAATATTGAGTTGCTCGTTTCAAAGTCAAGAATCGCCAAACAGTCAATATCTAAGTACATATCCAGAGAGAATGCATGAAAACTTTGGAAGCATTACATCGAACACGTGGTGAACACTCCAAGAGAGAAACACAATTACATAGTTCAACTCCAAATATGAGAATCAAACAGGCCTCTAAGCCAAAAATCTATTAAAGGAACATTCAATTTGAGAAACCTAAGTCAATAAGCGATTAATTCAGAAAGTACAGAGAACAGCAAAGGTCCAATATGTTTCGAACTCACTGGCAAGGTGATGATAAATGTCTGGACACGACCAAAAGACGGCGTTCAGTGGAGACAGCGAAGTTAAACTATGCTGATGGTGTGGCGGTGGGTGACGGCGAGTGGCGAGTGGCGACGGTGAACGAGATAATGTGGTTTTGCAATTTGAACGAGTACTATTTAAACCGGGGTTTGCGATAACCAAAAACGAATATTGATGTTTTAACTTCAAGTCCTTTTACAATAATTACGTTTTCACAAAAAACCCCACATACTTTCAAAATTACTATTTAACCCAAAGCTTTTCCGGACAAGAGACTACAAAACACTAAGTATGAACCAACTTGAGCATTGAGCTGCTATGATCTTTCAAATCATGTAAACGTAGCAATATATATCCCCTGTATATTAATATGGTAGCATTACAACATATTTTCGTAGCCATGTGTCATCACGAGAATGATTCTTAGAATTGTTAAAAAAATAAGTTGGTCTATATAAACATATATTATGCTTTTTATTAAACTACCTATCAAATTAATTAGTAGTGTACAAAAGAATATATTTTCTTTCCTTAAATAAAAGCTACAGAATTACCTAATATGGTTAACATATATACGACAATTAATGATTATGAATAATACATATTTGATAACAATTTTTCTAACATCTCTTTTTTTTGTTTAATTTTATACTATTTAAAAAATTAAACAATCACATTAATCATATAATAAAAAAATTTAGATTTTTTCTTATATGTTATATTTTGAATTTTTTAAAACGACTATAAATTACTAAAAAAAGGTAAAAGTCTCACATTGAAAATTTTGTGATCAATAGTTTAACTTTTTTTGTTCAAGCAAAATACAAATGATCATATATCGTAGGGGTAGGCGTTCGGATACACGTTCGGGTTCGTATCAGGTATTTCAGTATAAAGTTATAGAACCCATTCAGGTATTTTTATATTTCGAATCGGGTTCGGGTATTTTATGTTCGGGTTCGGATATTTTGGGTTGGGTTCAGATATTTAAATTTTGAAGAAAAAATAAATAAATTATTCATTGTTTTATTTTTTTGTCTTTAAACTATATTTTAACTTAACTGGTTTTCTGATTTTTAAAAGACTAAACTATTAATAGATTAGAAAGACACAAATTTAGTTGTTGTTTTGAAAATTTAGATGCAATTTTTGTTAATGCAAGCAACAAGAGCTTGATATGTATTTTAAATGAGTAGCAAATGATTTTGTCCATAATTATATGTATATTATCTAATTTTGAGCAATAATCATCATTAATATAAATATTTTGAATAAAATGAGAGAAGTAAACTAGAAATATAGGGTTAAGTATACTTATGTTTGGTTATCTTTGGATATCCATTCGGGTTCGGATTTCGGATTCAGATATTACATGAACTGGTCAAATAAGTAATTTGTTTTGTTGTTCTTGAATTAGATGATTTTTAGACCGAGCTGATGAATATATACTTGACAAACATTTATATTTCGAGTCTGCACTTATATTCTATAACAGCTTGATATATTAGATTTGAACACTAATCTGTTAATATAGTTTTCCAGTGATTTTTTTTTCAAAATTTTGATTCTTAGATATGTATCTGGAGTGAAACTAATTTTTACAGATGTCTTTTTTTTTTAAATTGACACTTATGTAATTCACTGAATTCATAGAACAAGTTAAAAAAAACTTAACTCATATCAATGAAATAAAGACGAGAACGAAAGCACAATTTTATAGAGGTAGAAAATAAAATCACTTATGGAGAGTCAATAGTAAACAAATCGAGAGTAGAAAACCTAATCCCTTTTTGTCATTATATAATCGATGTTGCCTATTTAGTTTTGGTGATTTGTGTTAGCCACAAAGCTTAATTTTTTTTTTATATATGAAGTCTTAAAAATAATTAAAATGAGACGTAATACGTTAACTATTCAACAACGATGATATATTTAAGAGACCAACATTTGTATTTGTCATTATATAATCGATAAAAATTGTAGCATTGCAAAATGTTAAAACTATTTAATAAATAAACATTATTATAAAAACTCACCCCGCGCATGCGCGCAGGTTATCACCTAGTATATATATATAACACAAAACTTTGAAAATGCATGAAGGTTTTTTCATTGGTATACATCTTCAAAAAACAGATATTGGCAGCCAACTTGAACCAAGGAACATCAACAAACCAACTTCAACTTGCTCTTTGATCATATCACTAGCTCTCACCAACGCTCCTGCCCCTGAAATAACTTCAAGAACAGAGACCACGCCTGCGGTGTTGCAGATTATAATGGAGTTGGCCAAAGCAACAGAGAATGCTAACCCGACTAAGACAGCTCCCTTAACATTTGAAGTCTGGAGAGAAGCCGAGAGCAGAGAAGGAGCTGCAGATTGCTACGAGGAGACGCAGAAGAAGTGAATCAAGCAACAAAAAGAATGCAAATCCACATGTAAGTGAACACAACTCGTCTTCGTAGCTTCTGCAACAACCAAGACCTTGCTTATTTCCACTGAGTGAACCATTGCTGTTTTAGACAAAAGAGACAGTGATGTGATGAACATAGGGAAACACATCGGTGATGAGACAGCTGTTTCAGCGAATTTCTAACAAGAGTGTTTAACAAATGGCTGCAAAGGGAGAACCACTTGACTTCGCCACTAAAAGCAAACATTGTAATTTAACGTCCTGATGAAGTTTCAAAACAAGATAGGCTTGAGTTCTTATTGACACAGAAATGAACTAACTAAATAGCTCAGTGGAGCTTTATTAAAAGGCAAAATAGAAATGGAAAGTAAGAAGATTTAAGTTGTCACCAAGAACAAATAGACTTCGATTTATATCATTAAATGTAAAGGAGAGAGAGCTGCTTCACAGGCAACTCTCTTAGTTACAAGACAAGTTCTCATAAGACTCTATTTATACTCAAGCTACTTGTAATGAAACCCTAGAACATATGGGCTTGTGGACTTGATGCATTGGGCTTTAATACTCCCCCGCAAACTTAGCGGCGGGTGAACACGAAGCTGCTGAGTTTGAATGCACAACCTGATTACTTTAGCAACATCAAGATCAGAAGTTGGATGTACTTGTAGAAGACTAGTTGGTGATGATATGTGTAGCAAGTCTTGGACATTTGAACTGAAGGTAGAATAGAGCTGATAAGAGCAGAGCATATTTTCTTCTTCAAAGCTATATACAGCTTCATGTTGGCCTATACTTGTAGAGCTTTATAAACTATCTCAGAGGTATGTGTGGCCATAACTTGATATGCACTTGTAAAGCTAAAGTAACTCTCTCAGAGGTATCTTTTGCACTTGTAGAATTATCATAAACTTTCTCAGAGGTGCTTCTTACCATTCCTATAGGGTAGATACTTGTAGAGCTTCCAAACTCTCTCAGAGATACTCCTTTTATAAACTTAAACTAAAAAATCGCCCACTATCGGTGACCACAATGTAAACGTATCAAACACCATGCTCCTTCTTTTGCTTACTACACGGTAGCCTACAACATAAGAACTCTTCTAACGGTTTGCAGCCAATCTTGCTCTTACTGTCTTCTTTCTTAACCCAACTACTGTTTTCAGTCAACCACAAACTCAATGATTCTTCATAAAATAACTCTATCTTAAGCATTTCATCAAGCATCTTGTGTGCATTCAACAAACCAGAAACTTTCAGCCATGAATCCCATCATTATCAAGCCAAATCAGCTTCCTTCAGCCTAGTTTCTCAATCCCAGACTTAGTCTAAACTAATCAGCAACAGAACACCACCAAACCAAGCGACCGAAATATTCTTCCATCTCTATCAAGCAACAATTATATCTCATGTTCTGTTTCAGTAGAAAATACAGAAACATTACCAATGTTTACGCATAAACCTTGATAGAGTGGCATGTGATAATGATGTTGTGAAGAAGAAAACTCATCTGTGGTGGGCATTATCCAACTTCTGTTTGTTAAGTCTTCACGTCCTCACAACGAACACCCGTAAACCGACTGAACATTTCTTACAACTTCTGTTGATGGTTAATACAAAACTTTGTTAATAGGAAAGAACGTGTCATGATTAATAATAACATTGACCTTCATCTGGCTAATGTTCTTGTATAAACACAACTTTCATGAACAACATAACCAAGCACATCGTAATAATAAGCAAAAAGGGATTTAAGAATCTCATAGGAAAAGATACCGTGATTAAAACAAGAAACTTTAAAACAATCCAAAACCAATAATAGATAATGGTTGTCTTGAAACAAGAAACACAACACAAATGATCTAAATTAGAAAAAGGAAAAACAAGTTTTTGTTCTTATAACATGGACCACTGGTAATAAGATTATCCCTCTCTGTGTAAAGAGAATGGGTTTTACTTGCCACCACCAACTTCCTTGACGGCACAGATCTGCTCCTCTCCCATGGAAGACATGACAGACACCACAACATCCTTTCCCTCCTCGAATCCACTCTTCATCTGCGGATCACAAAATAAATTCAATAACACAATCTCAAAAGTGAAAACAATTCACATATGTATGTAAGAAAGGCCAAGAAGTTAACCAGAGCGCTCAGATTATCATCGGTGGGAAGCTTGAGGTCATCCTTAGTGCCACCACTGTCGGTCAAAAGGCTAACCTGTAAACATGAACAAACAAAGCTATGAGAAATGAGAGAAGTGCGAAAAAAAAGAAAAAAAAAAGCTTGGAGTGATGAGAGATACATACAAAGCCATCCTCAGAGATATCAATCAACTGGTAGTCAATACGGTTCACATGGGGAACCTGACACACAAGAATAAACAAATCAGAATCAGATCACAACAAGATCTAACGTCAAATCAACTCGAATCTAGTAAAAAGTTAGTCTTTTTGTTATACTTACATCACAATTGTGGGAAGAGGGAACAATATCCTCGAGCTTCTTAGCAGTGAAGATGTCAATAGCAACAAAGTGACACTTTGCGTGACCGTGCTTCCCAGTCTTCGAAGTCGAAACCTCAACAACCTACCAATCCCAAAAAAAAGAGATATACTTTCGATCAAATCACAAACAAAATCTCTTAGATCCACACGATCTGATTATTCCCTAGAAAACCTAATCAACGGAGATCTAAAAAAATCATGATAAGGAGGAGATGGAAATGAAACCTTGCAGGGACGGCCCTTGATGACGATGTGACCACCCTTGCGGATGTTACCAGCCTGCTGAGGGTAGGTTTTGGAAGCTCCGGCGTCGCTGGACTCGAAGTGGTGCTCTTCGTCAGACATGTTTCACTAATTTAGGTTTGTGGGAAGGAAGAATGGGTACGATAACCTAGAACTCCTTTTTTATACGGAGGATCGCAGGCTTTTCTAGGGTTGCGCTTTTGGGCTCTAAACAGAGCCCATCTAGAAACTTATAAGGCCTGATCCAGATTTATTAACCCATAGGATATTTCTCGCTATCAGTTAGTTTTATAAACAGGTTTGGGTCATTAGAGCTGGGAGTTTTTTTTTTTTTTTTTTGTTATTATGCTTTTTTTAAAACAACATCATGGTTGATTAATAGTTGGATAAGGTTAACTGATTTTTTTTTCCTGATACAACACTACTTTTATTTTTAATGTTCAAATCAGTGCCGTGCGAAGAGACATAGGGGCCTAAAGCGAGATAATTTTTTTTTGTTTACATAACTTTATGAGTATTATATTTAAAATGAAATAATTCAAAATAACTTATTTTTGCCACATGGATTAAAAATTAGAAAATAAAAAAGTGATACACAAAGTATAGAATGTAAAAATTTTGATTAATTTATATTGGTTCATTGAAAATTTTCACCAAATTATCATAGTATATAAAATGGGATGGAAAATATTAAATTAGTAACATAAAAATGAAGGTTAAAATTGTTTATTAAAATGATGATACTTTTAAGAATATTTGAATCTCTAAAACTAAGTTACTATATAAGATGTTTACATATTTTTACATTTACTTATATTCAATGAAAATGATACAAAATATATATAACTAGATAATAATAGATAAGACCTTAAAAATCAACAAAATTGCATCAAATTTTATTTCGGTGATTTTTTCAGCAAATCATTCTAATTTGCATGGGATAGAACTTAGAAATTGATGACTTTAAAAAATAATTACACTACAAGAAAACGTGCCCATAACAACGAACATTTACGACGAAAATATTTCGTCGTAAATTTACATGGTGTTTACAACGCAGTTACGAGGAATTCATCTTTCGTCGTAAACGCCATGTAAATTTACGACGAATAGTTTTCGTCGTAAAATCCATGTATGTTTACGACGAATGTACATGGAATGAGAAATACGTCGTAATCATTACATCGACATTACAACGAAACATGTTACCGTTATATTTAGGTGAAAACGTGTATTCAATGTGCTTTAGCTTACCTAATTTCGTCGTAAAGTCGTTGTAAATATTATGTTAAAAGTAAAATATTCCTTGTAAAATCGATGTTATATTTCAACTACCCAACTCGAAAATTTCTCTATATATATGTCATTTCCCACAACTCTCTTCCTCACAACACACAAACGGGAGAAAAAAAAAAATCAGAAAAAAAATCAGAAAAAAAAAAAGATTTCAAAAAAAAATCTAAGAAAAAAATGGCCGGTGGCGGTAGTATTTACGAGTTACGGAGTTGGATGTATTTGCACAAAGATTCCGACGGGAGGATGACGAACACATTTCTGAGCGGGCTAGAGACATTCATGCACCAGGCGGGCTGTACACCGATGACACTGGAAAGCGGTAAGATGTTCTGCCCCTGTCGAAAATGCAAGAATTCAAAATTTGCACGTAGTGAAACTATATGGAAGCATTTAGTAAACAGAGGATTTACACCACAGTACTACATTTGGTATCAACATGGAGAGGGTTATGGGGGAAATGAAGCTAGTAGTAGTAATAATAATTTTGAGGATGGTCATCATAGTGAAGAACCGAATCATTTGCATAATGAATATAATTATCATCAAGATCATGATAGGGTTCAAGATATGATTAGTGATGCATTTTTAGAAACAACTACAACAATAGCTGATGGAACTGGAAATGTAGAATAACCTAATTTGGATGCAAAAAGGTTTTATGAAATGCTAGATGCTGCAAATCAACCAATCTACACTGGTTGTAGAGAAGGTCTCTCTAAATTGTCTATAGCAGCTAGGATGATGAATATTAAAACGGATCATAATTTACCTGAGAATTGCATGGATGCATGGGCGGAGTTGTTTAAAGAGTATTTGCCAGAAGACAACGTGTCTGCTGAATCTTATTATGAGATTCAGAAATTGGTTTATAGTCTTGGGTTGCCTTCGGAGATGATTGATGTTTGCATCGACAACTGCATGATCTACTGGAAAGAAGATGACAAGTTAGAAGAGTGTCGATTCTGCAAAAAACCACGATTCAAACCGCAAGGCCGTGGGAGGAATAGGGTACCGTACCAAAGGATGTGGCACCTACCAATTACAGACAGATTGAAAAGATTATATCAATCTGAGAGGACTGCTGCGTCGATGAGGTGGCATGCGGAACATGTCCAGAGAGATGGTGAGGTTGCACATCCATCAGACGCAAGAGCATGGAAACATTTCAACAAAGTACACGCAGATTTTGCTACAAATATTCGAAATGTCTATCTTGGGTTATGCACCGATGGATTTAGCCCATTTGGAATGTCTGATAGACAATATTCTTTGTGGCCAGTCATTCTTACGCCGTACAATTTACCGCCGGATACGTGCATGGAACAAGAATTCCCTATTTTTGACCATATTAATCCCTGGGCCGAAGCATCCAAAACGGTCTCTTGATGTTTTTCTTCAACCGTTGATAGAAGAGCTAAAGCAATTGTGGTCAGAAGGGGTGAGGACGTACGATTGTTACCTGAAAAACAATTTTACGATGCGAGCAGTTCTGCTGTGGACGATAAGTGATTTCCCTGCTTATGGGATGTTGTCTGGCTGGACAACACATGGAAGATTATCTTGTTCATATTGTCTTGGATCGACGGATGCTTTTCAACTGAAGAATGGTAGGAAGAGTTGTTGGTTTGATTGTCATCGTCGCTTTCTTCCACTTGCCCATCCGTATAGAAGAAATAAGACATTGTTTCGGCACAAAAAAATTGTCAGAGACGGTCCTCCTCCATATCTCACCGGCCAGCAGATCGAAGCAGACATTGATTATTACGGAGGTCAGGAAACAGTTAAAGTTGGAGGAAATTGGCATGTTCCTGGAAATATGCCTGATGGGTATGGTGTGTCTCACAATTGGCATAAGAAGAGTATATTTTGGGAGCTACCCTATTGGAAGGATCTTCTCTTACGCCACAATCTGGATGTCATGCATATTGAGAAGAACTTTTTTGAGAACATCATGAATACATTACTTAACGTCCCTGGGAAGACAAAAGATAACAAAAAGTCAAGGATGGACTTACCTGATATTTGCTCAAGAAGTGAGTTACATATCAAGAGCAATGGAAACGTTCATGTTCCCATCTTCCGGTTGTCATCAGAAGCCAAAACAACCTTGTTTGACTGGGTTGCATCAGAAGTTAAGTTTCCTGATGGTTATGTTTCAAATCTGTCAAGATGTGTTGAACGAGGTCAAAAGTTCTCCGGAATGAAGAGTCATGATTGTCATGTGTTTATGCAACGACTACTTCCATTTGCTTTTGCCGAGCTCCTTCCAGCAAATGTCCATGAAGCACTTGCAGGTAATTATAATTTTATAATATATATACATATGTTATGAAATGTTATTAATTTGATTACTTTTGCAATATACAGCCATCGGCGCTTTTTTCAGAGATCTTAGCACACGTACGTTCAAGGAAGAAGTCATCGAACAACTTCATCATAACATTCCGATCATATTGTGCAACCTGGAGAAGATATTTTCTCCTTCATTTTTTGACGTCATGGAGCATCTAGTTGTCCACCTACCGTATGAAGCATTGCTTCGTGGACCTGTTCACAACGGATGGATGTATCCGTATGAGCGACAGATGAAACATTTGAAGGGGAAAGCAAGAAATCTTGCAAAGGTGGAAGGTTCAATAGTTGCGGGGAGTTTGACAGCCGAAACATCTAACTTCACATCATACTACTTTGCTCCAACTGTTCGTACGAGGAAAAGAGTTCCTAGAAGATATGATGATGGTGGAGTACCGACATCATATCCAATTGATGGTGTTCCTGACATTTTCTGCGAAATTGCACGGTTTGGTGGTAAAACGAAAGAAGTATGGTGGTCATGTGAAGAGGATAAACATAGTGCCCACACTTATATTCTGCTCAACTGCGAGGATGCAGTGACCCGTTACTTTGAAAGGTAAATATTTTTGTGAATGTTAATTATATGAATTGAAGTTAATTATGTATGACTTGATTATTTGTTTAATTTGCAGCATGTTTGTATCTCAAGTTGAAGAAGCAATACCAGGAATATCTGCAACTGATGTGGACACACGTAAAGATAAGCACTTTGTTAAGTGGTTAAAATCACAGGTACGTAGTATATCTCATACATTGATTAATTAAGTAAGTGTTTTGATACTTCAATATTAATTAAGAATAACTGCTTTTTGCAGGTTGATTATGACGATCCTTATTATCCCGTATGGTTTCACGAATTGGTTCAAGGTCCAGTTGCAAAGGTCACCACATCACCTATGTATTTCACACGAGGATTTATCTTTCACACATACGAGTATGGGAGACATCGGGCAACGAGTAACTATGGAATATGTGTGAAAGGTGAAACAGACTTTTACGGGATCTTGCAGGAGATTATTGAAGTGGAATTTCCGGGGTTATTGAAGCTAAAATGCGTCCTCTTCAAATGTGAATGGTTCGATCCTGTTGTGAACCGAGGGATTTGGTATATCAAATTTGGTGTTGTGGATGTCAATTTTGGGAGAAGATACAACAAATTTGAGCCTTTCATTTTAGCTTCACAAGCCGAGCAAGTTAGCTTCCTTCCTTATCCTCGGCTTCGAACTTCCGGGATAAACTGGTTTGCTGCTATCAAAATTACACCTCGTGGACGCATTGTCGCTGGAGAAGAACCGCCCTTGCAAGATGAAGACGTTATCAATGAAGTTGAGGTACCAGAACAACCAACTGATGAAATCCTTTTAATCGACCCGCAAAACTTTCAATATGAAGATATTCCCGAAGATGCGACAGATGAAGCACGTGAAGACGAGTTTGAGAGAAGCGACGATGATGATTGTAATGATAGTGATGAGAACGAAAATGATTTAGAGTGATGTAATATTGATGAGAACGAAAACGATTTAGAGTGATGTAATATATGTAACAAATGTTGTATTTCTCTATTGTAATGTATGTTTAAAGAAATATTGTTTTTTTACCATCCTAATGTATGTGTAACAAATGTTGTTTTATATAATATGTATTTCTTTAGTTTTTAAAAAATTATTTGGAGTTTTAGGGTTTTAGAGTTTAAGTTGGAGAAAGAGCACAAAGTAGTAGAGAAGAGATATGATGTTAGATGATATTTGACTTTGGGGTTTAGGGATTTCATTCTCGGTGTTTAGGGTTAAGCGTTGTAAAATCGCCGTAAATGGTTATCTATTCCACGTAATTTCGTCGTAAATGAAAAAACGCGGGCCTGGTAACTTCGTCGTAAACGTGGGCCTGGTAAATTCGTCGTAAACCAACGTTTCGACATAATTTCGTCGTAAATCGAAAAACGCGGGCCTGGTAAATTCGTCGTAAATGAAAAAAAGCGGGCCTGGTAACTTCGTCGTAATATTACGTCTTGTTTACGACGAATCCTTTTCTATATATCGAGACGCCGAGACGAGGCTTCCTCGTTCATTCCTCCCAAACTCCTCTCCTCTTCTTCTAAGGTACATTCTCTTTCCTCCTTTTTTTTTTAAAGTTAGTTTAGGTTATTAATTAGTTAGGTAACTAGTTTAGGTGATTAGTTAGATGACGGAATACTATAGTTTAGGTGATTAGTTAGGTAACGGAATAATTTTTTAATTATGTCGTCATAATTGATTAAATTTATTTAATTTTTTTTAGATGGCTCATAGAAGGAAACCAGCAGCACCTACTTATGCCCAGTTGTTTGGCGATGGTTCCGATACATCTTCTTCCGGTCCATCGTCTTCCGATGCAGTTCCAGACTCTCAGACTTCTCAGAGAGTTTTTTCGAGTCCTCCTCTTCCACCGCAGATGCCTCCACCTCCTCCTCCAGCGGCTGCACCTGAGCCTGTCCCAGAAGGTGCAGTTCATCCGGATTTGCGTGTGCCTTCATATGCTCCCTTCGCGAGATATACGGTGGAGGATTTGCTTGCCCAGCCTGGACGGGAGGGTTTGGATGTTCTAGACCCCGATAGACCCCGAGGAACTTATTGGTAAGTTATAAATTTTAATTACATTAAAATTAAATTAATTTTTATTTTCTAACGGTTAAAGTGTAATTTTTTCAGGTTTGGGGCTAACAACCGTGTTAGCCGGAGCGTTTCGGCGACGATTAAGGGTTACTACGACGGGGCATACCCGAACTGGAGCAAGACACTAAATCACGTTAAGATCACGTGGTTTAAATGTTTTGCGGTAAGATTTTTAAATTTAATTAAATTTTCACTTTTAAATATATATATATATATATTTAATATTTATTATTAATTCTAATTTTTTTTAAAAAATTTTATGTTTCAGCAAAAGTGGCATTGGTCTTTAGGAATCACCGAGAGGGTGAAGGCGGAATTCGTTGCAAAGGCAAAGATACGCCTCTGCAACACAGTCTTTGATTGGAAGGACAAGTGGGAGATCTACGGGTACGAGGGAAAGCCCACTGAGCTCACGACGGATGTGTGGGATGGCCTCATCGCCTATTGGGAGCACCCCTCTTCGATCAGAAAGGTCAATTCGTGCTCGGCTTCTCGAAGGACGAAGGATAAAGATGGTCATTTGCCCATGCTTCACAGAATCGGACAAAAACCTCATGCAGAAGTCCGTCTAGAAGCTGTAAGTTTTGTTTTAAATATATATATTAAAAAATCAGACAAAAACCTCATGCAGAAGTCCGTCTAGGAGCTGTAAGTTTTGTTTTAAATATATATTTTAAAATATATAAATTAATATAATTTATAATATTTAATTTAAATTTGTTTTTGTAGTTCGAGAAGACGGGAGTCTTACCTTCTCTGTCTGACCTATTCAAGATGACTCACGCCACATCCGACGGAGTTTTTGTGGATCATGCATCTGAGAAACTCTTCCAAACAGTGGCTGGTCGGATTGAAGAACGGGAGACGCAACTAACCCAGGAGTCTCCCGATGGATTACCAGTCACATTGTCCACCGAAGAGGTCGACAGAATCTTCGAAGAGGTACAATTTAAAATTTTTGTTTACATTATTTTAAATATTTTAACATAATTAACTATATTAATATATGTTTTGATTTTATAGGTGGCTTTTAAAAAGAAGGGACGGATAGTCGGTATAGGCTCTGTTAACGAAGTTGCAAGGGCAACTTCGTCATACACTTCGAGACGGGATGAAGAGACTGCTCAGATGAAGGTTCGAATGGATAGCCAGCATGTTCGTTTAGACTCTCTTGATGATTTGCTAGACGTGATGGCCGTGGGAAACCCGGTTATGCAGAGAATGTTGAGTGAGAGACGTGCCGCTCTTGGAATGCCACCACGAGATCCCCAAGAGTCCGATCCAACCCGTCAACAGCCGAGCAACCCCACCAACTACTTCGAGAATATGTAGTTTTTTTTTCTTTGTGTTTGTATTATGAATTTAAATATTATTGTATGACTTTTTAAAATATGTTTTCCAATTTCATATTTCGTTTTAAAATTTAAATTATTTTAAATTCTGAATATTAAATATAAATTAAAATTTATTATATACTAATTAATAATAATATAATAAGAAACGATGTAAACTCCTCGTAAACATTACATAGAGTTTACATCGAATGTTTACCAGTGATTAACATCAAAATATTTACGAGGGTTTTACATCGAAATGTTTACGAGTGATTTACAACGAAAGTATTTACGTGGGCTTTACGACGAATGCTTACGTGTCGTTTACGACGAATCCTTTCCCTGTGCTTTACGAGGAATATATTTTGTCGTAAACGTAACGAGTCGTTTACGACGAAACCTCCGTTACGACGGACGTTTAACAACGAAACGTCTTTCGACGTTAATTCGTCGTAACACCCCGTTTATGACGAATTTACAACGAATACTGCCCTAGTAAAAAATATGTTTTCTTGTAGTGTTAAAGTCTCTAGTATTTTAATTAAAACAAATTATAACAAAAAATGGTTTCAAACACAAAACTGAATCTCAAATCTAGTAAAAATCTAACTAATTATATTTACTAAATACAAAAAAAAAATAGAAATTAGGGGCCCAACATTTTGACATTATTCAAATAATGTATCAACGGAAAAATGTTACTACTATTAAATATTCTAGTGCTCTGCTAAATTGCAATATTGTTTTTAACCAAGTGATTACCATGTTTTTATAATTTATATGGCCTTATTTTGGAAGGTAAGGTCTATATCCCAAGAAACATTAAAATGCGGTTTCTCAAACTTTTGCAGAATAAAACATGGAAAATTAGATGTTGTCAAGTTTCTTTGTATCTCAACTCTCAACATTAAACACAAGTAATGTTGGTTACTTTTTAACCAGCTCCTTCAACACAACGAGTCAGGAAATATTTCAAACTATCAACATAATTTTATACGGAGTAACGCGAGAGGCTTTCCAGGGTTGTTGTTTAAGACTGTTAAAAGACTTAAACCATTTACAGTTGGTCCGAACTATAAAAAATTATAAAATTTTGACCCTAATTTGTTATGCATATGATATTAGATTAAATTGTCTTCGTCTTGTATTTACTAAAGTGACATATCTGGTTAGACATAATTTATTTTGTTAAAGTGATCTTTTTTTTATTAAATGAATGAAAATTTATTCAGTCAAAAGTTTTTGTTTTCTATTTAAAAATGTGTTTAAAAATGTGTTCAAATAAATGAGATAAATGTTTTAAATTAAAGGTTCTCCTACTCTACTAACGTGCATTATTGTTCTTAATCATGCCATTAAGACTTCTTCCAACATGTTATTACATTTTTTTCTTAGAGAAAATAGTATGTTCGTCATTGTATTGTCAATAAAATGTACATCACGAACTACATGTGTTAGAGTCTCACACTGTCACTATGTCATTATCGATTCTTTTCTCTCCATAAGCTTTGAACTATATCTTTAAAGGCCCCGGCCCTATCTCACAAAAAAAAAAAAGGTATGGTTTAAAATTTTACCCGATATGAACTAAACGAGACGTTGTTCCATTCGGTTGTGTATTTATCCTTTAGTATTACACATGATGATGTAGGATGAAAATATGAAAGTACAAATTGGTAGCTTGGGAGTTGAGATTCTAACATGAAGTTAGACTTGATGAATTGGATGATAACCTGTTGTGACGGACATGAGAAGGAACATATGCGGAAACAAATGAATAAAAACGATGTAACTACGACACAGATATTTAACGTGGTTCACCCCTAGGACTATGTCCACGGGAAAAGAGAGATCTTATTATTGGAGGCGATACTGAGCTTACAAAGTGCAAGTTTATGGTTACTTCGAATACAAGATATATATAGTAGCATCTCGCATCTAAAACCCTAGACTATACGGACTCATGGGCCTAAGCCCACGATCAGATGTAACATCCATAATAACTTGATGCAACGCTCTTGATGCAACCGAGTCGGTATGATGTACGTGATGTAACATCCATCGCCTAGATGTAACATCCATCGCCTAGATGTAACATCCAGATTCAAGGCATATCAACAAATCTCCACCTTGACTTGAATCCTCCCAATAACAGATGTACCAGATGCACCTTCAAGTGCCAGATGTACCAAATGCGTGTCTCTGCGCCAGATGTACCAGATGCGCCATCAGCACCAAATGTACCAGATGCACTTTCAAGTGCCAGATGCGCCATCAACGCCAAATTAATGTAACAGATGTGTTCTTCAACGCCAAATGTACTATCACTCTCTTTGTCTCAGATGTCCCTTCGGACAAGATGTGTTGCTATCACGAACCAGACGTCCTTTAACGGCAAGATGCTCAACTAGAGCCAGACGTTCATCATCAGCCGGATGTCCCAACAGACTAGACGCCCCAATGGGTCAGATGTCCCAAAGGATCAGACGCCCCAACGGACCAGATGCCCCAACGGGCCAGACGCCCCAACGGGCCAGATGTCCCAACGGGCCAGATGCCCCAACGGGCCAGATGCCCCAACATGCCAGATGCCCCAACGGGCTAAACCATATACATGGTGAGATGAACATTTGAAATGCACAAAGTACTGATAGATTCACCTGAAGACATCACGAACCTTGTCAACAACTCATTAATATAGGCCTTCTGTGACAAGAACAACTCCTTCTCCCTATCTCTGAAGATCTCCATCCCTAGAATCTTCTTTGCTGCACCCAAGTCCTTCATCTCAACTTCAGAACCCAGAAGCTCCAGCTTCTCGATGTCACACTTCTCCTCAGCTATCATCATGTCATCCACGTCGAGTACCAAACCGATGAACGTCGCATCCTTAAACTTACTCACGTAAACACACCAATCATAAGGACTTCTGATGTAGCTCAACTTGATTATATAGCTGTCGAATCTCTTGTACCATCGTCTGAGAGACTGCTTAAATCCACAAAGTGACTTCTGAAGCGTACACACATAGTCATCCTTTCCAGGAACTCGACAACCATCTGGCTGAGTCATGTATATCTCCTCTAGCTCTCCATGAAGAAACATTGTCTTCACATCAAATTGCTCAAGCTCCAAGTCCTGACGTGCTACCAGCGGTAGCAACACTCTGATGAAAGTATCTCTGACCACAAGTGAGAACATCTCATTGTAGTATACTCTCTCTCTCTGACTGAACCCTCTTGCAACAACCCGATCTTAATACTTAATTCTTTCTGCCGATGATGCTTCAACCTTAATCTTGAAGACCCACTTGCATGTAACATCCCTTCACCCCGATGGTAATGTGACCAGATCCCATATATGATTCTTTTGATGAGACTCCACATCTCTCGTTGCAACATGTCGTTTCTCAGACTCGGGACTAGAAACAGCTTCCATGTAAGTGGATGACGCATCCACTTCCTCTGCAACCTGAAGTGCATAACCCACCATATCATCAAAGTGATATTTCTCTGGTGGCCTGACATCAACCCTTCTTGGTCGATCTTTCACGATGCTATGCTCTGTAGCATCAAGCGGTTGAATCTTCGTAGACTCCAACTGAACATCTTCTACACGCTCCTCTTGATTTTTTTTGTGTGCATGCACATTGATCACTTCATGATCATCTTGCAGCTCCACCTGTTTATCAGTGCTACCCTTTTATGCTTCTGAAATGGACCCTGAGCTTCTAACCATAGATGCTTCATTGAAGACACCGTTCCTGCTTAGAACCATTCGATTTTTTGATGGAGACCAGACCATGTATCCCTTGATTCCATCACCGTAGCCCATAAACACTCTTAAAAGTGAATATTCAGCAAATATACCTGACCACACCTCAGAAAGTATCTTGCACTCGATGCATGTGTGGGGACAAAAATTTATCAAGTAGCAAGCCGTGTTAACTGCTTAAGCCCAAAGACGCTTCTCCAAACCAGCACTCGAGAGCATGCACATCGCTCTCTAGCATTATCTGGTTTATCCATTTTGCAACACCATCCCGCTGTGGTGTTCCCCTGTCTGTAAGATGCTTGGCAGATGTTGCATCCTTACAAAACTGTTTAAACTCTTCCGAGCAGAGTTCCAAACCAATATCAGAATGAAGCATATCTTGCTTCGACAGATGTTGCATCCCACGCTCTCCCATATGTCCAAGCCTCATATGTCATAGCTTAGTCATATCTTCCTCTGGGATCTCTGGTGATGCAACATTTGCTGAACCGGTAACCGTTGTACCCTTCAGTAAATACAGAGTACCGTTCATGAAACCATTCAGAACCACATCAGAACCCCTGTAGACATTCAAAACTCCATCGCCACCCGAATATTTGAACCCTTTCCTGTCCAGAAGACTCACGGATCGTCATTGATGGAACATGCCTAACCTTGTTCAATGTGCAGAATCTACCATAATGTGTCCTGAGCTTGATTGAGCCGATCCCAACAATCTTGCAGACAAAGTTGTTTGCCATCTTAGTCTTGCTGTCAAGTACCTATGTGTACTCTGAAAACCACTCTCTCCTCGGTGTCATATGGTAGGATGCTCCCGTATCAAGAAGCCACACATCAGAAGAGTGTGTGTGTCCGTGCACAACAAGAGCGATGTCATCGTTAGACTTGGTTTCATCCTCGGCTACTGCAACAGACCCAAACTGCTGCTCCTTCATCTTGGGACAGTCTGACTTCCAATGTCTCTTCTCTTTGCAATAGTTGCAAATATCAGATGCTTTAGGACCTCTTGGAAACGACTTCCTATCTTTCGAAGTCCTTATGTTCCCATGTCCCTTCACACCACTGATAAACAACCTCGATGCTTGATTGTCGGTCGTTGAGTTGGATGCCTTATGGCGTAATTCCTGAGTATGAAACACTGACCTTACTTCTTCCAGTTTCATTGTATTTTTGCCAATAATGAACGATTGCATGAAGTTCTCGAAGGAGTTCGACAGAGATACCAACATGATTAGTGCCGCGTCTTCATCCTCCACCTTAACATCGATGTTACGCAGCTCCAGTAATATCGAATTAAGCTTATCAAGATGGTCGCGAAGCTCAATACCTTCTTGCATACGCAAGGCGAAGAGGCGTTGCTTCAGAAGTAGCTTATTCGTCAGATATTTTGTCATGTACAAACTCTCCAACTTCTGCCACATACTAACAACTGTTTTCTCATCCGACACTTCGATGATAATCTCGTCTGCTAGACACAACAAAATTGTTGAGAACGCTTTCTCTTCCAGAGCCTCCAAATCAGCTGCTTCAGATTTCTTCTCTGACAATGGTCCCCAGATGCTTTGTTGCTTCAGAAACGCCTGCATCTTGGTCTGCCAAAGACTGAGGCTATTTCTCCCATCAAACTTGTCGATCTTCTCGATTATTCCAGACATCTTCTCACCAGATCACAAATCCTGAGCTCTGATACCAGTTTGTTGTGACGGACGTGAGAAGGAACAGATGCTGAAACAGATGAATAAAAGCGATGTAACTACGGCACATATATTTAACGTGGTTCACCCCTAGGGCTACGTCTACGGGCAAAGAGAGATCTTATTATTGGAGGCGATACTGAGCTTACAAAGTGCAACTTTAGGGTTATTTCGAATACAAGATATATATAGTAGCATCTCGCATCTAAAACCGTAGACTATACGGACTCCTGGGCCTAAGTCCACCATCAGATGTAACATCCATAATAACTTGATGCAACGCTCTTGATGCAACCGAGTCGGTATGATGTACGTGGTGTAACATCCATCGCCTATATGTAATATCCAGATTCAAGGCATATCAACATAACCATTATCTATTAGTGTGCTTCTATACTTATAGTGATTCACGATGAATACAAAATGTGATGACGATGAAGAAGTTCTTTAGTCGTAAAGATGAGGTTGTTCAGAGTGAAAACAATATACATTGATGTGTTAGGACAAATATCTTTTTGTTTGTGTTTATGTTTTTTTACAACAAGACTCGGTGTGTATATTCTTGTAATTTTGTCAACTATGAACTTAATTTTTAAAGATTTGCCTCTTTGCTGATCAGATGCGAGAAGGGAATATTGAAATTAAGTTTAACATGTTTGAATATAACAACTGCGTATACACAAATCTATAACAAGGTAATAACTGAACTCATAAAAATCTAGAGGATTTTATAAATTGCTAAGTAAAGGCACAGTTAGAGTTGGATTCTTATATACCCCCATTGACATCCCTAATTGTATACTAGCTAAGACAATCCAACGCTACTAATTAAGGAAAAGTCTTGCAGATTTGAAAATCAGATGGATCAATCACCTTGAAGAAAAAATCTCCTCGGTCACACTAACTGATGCAGAAAAATAAAGAAGATATGGTGGTGTAAGTAACACATGAGTTCATTGAAGGATACATCGTGTATCTAAACCAATTTGCTGATCATATGTATATACAATTAGTTTATTTAAAATGCAATGAAAGCCTTCAATCTTAAACGTCATCCCAAGAACAATTTTTCTTCTTTTCAACTTAGCATGTCACGACATATATACTCCTAGTAATAGATCCATACCTGATAAGGTGTTTTTCACCAAGTAATAGATCCATACCTCACAAACTTTACAAACCAGTCAGAATCAGATGGTTTATTCTTTCTACAGTTCCAGTTCATGCTTGACGAGTTAATGAGTTACCTATTTCATGATGTTGCAATATCTTCATATCTTTCTAGACATATAAAATGTTTTTTTTACACTATAAGAAAACAGCGGCATATTGAGGGAAAAAATCGTCGGTATGTCGTCGGAATAACGCTATTCCGACGACATACCGACGAAAAAAGTCCTCGGAAATAACTCTTCGGAAATTCATCTTTCCTCGGAAATCCCTCGGAAATTTCCGACGGAATTCCGAGGAAACCCTATTTCCTCGGAATTTCCGAGGACCACAAGTTCGTCGGAAATTCCTCGGAATATTCCGAGGAAGATGTCGTCGGAATATTCCGAGGGATACACTTCCTCGGAATATTTCCAAAATTAAAAAAAAAATTATAAATTTATTTTTTTTAAATTGAAATTCGAAAAAATAAAATTAAAATTGAAATAGAAAACATATTTAAAATACAAAAAATAATAAAATAGTTTTTATAAATAAAAAAAATGTTTTATAAATACAAAATTAGTTTTAATAAATATGAAATCATCTTTTTATAAATACAAAATAGTTTTTATAAATACAAAAAATAATAAAATAGTGTTTATAAATCAAAAAATGTTTTATAAATACAAAATTAGTTTTATAAATATAAATATTTTTATAGATATGAAATCATCTTTTTATAAATACAAAATAGTTTTTATAAATACAAAAAATAATAAAATAGTGTTTATAAATAAAAAAATATATTTTATAAATACAAAATTAATTTTAAAATATGAAATCATCTTTTATAAATCCAAAAAATCGAATTTATATACAAAGAACGGTTTGTATATTTAAAAATATTTTTTATAAATAAAAAAATAAAAAAATAGTGTTTATAAATCAAAAAAATGTTTTATAAATACAAAATTAGTTTTAATAAATATAAATATTTTTATAAATATGAAATCATCTTTTATAAATCCAAAAATCGAATTTATATACAAAAAACGTTTTGTAAAATCGAATTTATATAGAAAAAACATTTTGTAAATACAAAAATAATGAATAATTTATAAAAAAAGTTCTAAATCAATTCAACACAACCAAATCACAATTCTAAACCTATTACACAACAAATCACAATCCTACCCAATCACCCTAACAAAAATCTATCAAAAACCTTCTAAAATCATCAAATCTACTTAAAAACCTAACAAATAGGACCTAAGAGAGTGGGATAGGGTACTTACATGATTTGTAAGGGAATGGAAAGGATTCGCCGGAGAGTTCGTCGCGAGAGAAGGTGGAGAACGCCAGAAGGAGAGAGAGATCGCCGGAGAGGAAGAAGAGAGAAATAGGGAAGAAGATGCGTTTGGAGTTTATAAAACCTTGGGTCCGACGGATATTTTCCGTCGGAATTCCCTCAGTATTTTCAATTTCAATTTTCCCGAAATATTTGGCGGCTTGTTTGCCCGGTTAAATGAAAATATTCCGAGGAAATTCCGACGGCCACTTAAATATCCGTCGGAATTTCTTCGGAATATTTTCATTAATTCGAGGAAAAATAATATCCTGTGCATGTATTTCTATTAATTTATATTGTTCCTCGAAATTTCCTCGAAATATTCCGAGGAAATACCGAGGAACTAGTGTTTGGGGTTTCAAAACATCAATTTTTTTTGCCGTATTTCATTTCTTATACAATTGTAATGCATACCATTGAGGATTCTTTGTATAGATGAGCATAAACCATGAAATAACAAATTTCAAAACGAATTGTAAGTATTCCCTTTACCGTTCATTAAAGTGTATAAGTGTTTCTCTTATGTTGTGGAGATTTCGTTCATACAATCGGAAAAATGTTTATTATAGGGTAAGGAACAAATTTTTGACTTCATAATGAACGTAAGACACTTAATAAGGGTTATATAGGTGTTATTCAAACCGCAAAAACGTTGTTTTCGGTTTAAAAACCCTATTTCCTCGGAATTTCCTCGGAATATTCCGAGGGAATTCCGAGGAAATTCCGAGGAAACCCTTTTCTTCCTCGGAATTTCCTCGGAATATTCCGAGGAAATTCCGAGGAACTAGTGTTTGGGGTTTCAAAACGTCAATTTTTTTTAAACGGATCGATCGATGGATATATGTCCAAAAACGCATCGATCGATCACTAAGATGGACCAAAGCGTAACAATGTGATCGATCGATGAGATTATCCCATCGATCGATCGAGGATATCAAGTGTTCCTCGGAATTTCCTCGGAATATTCCGAGGAAATTTCGAGGAACTAGTGTTTGGGGTTTCAAAATCTCGAATGTTTTTTTATAAACGGATCGATCGATGGATATATGTCCAAAAACGCATTGATCGATCACGAAGATGGACCAAAGCGTAACAATGTGATCGATCGATGGGATTATCCCATCGATCGATCGAGGATATCAAGTGTTCCTCGGAATTTCCTCGGAATATTCCGAGGAAATTCCGAGGAACTAGTGTTTGGGGTTTCAAAATCTCGAATGTTTTTTTATAAACGGATCGATTGATGGATTTATGTCCAAAAACGCATCGATCGATCACTAAGATGGACCAAAGCGTAACAATGTGATTGATCGATGGGATTATCCCATCGATCGATCGAGGATATCAAGTGTTCCTCGGAATTTCCTCGGAATATTCCGAGGAAATTCCGAGGAACTAGTGTTTGGGGTTTTAAAATCTCGAATGTTTTTTTATAAACGGATCGATCGATGGATTTATGTCCAAAAACGCATCGATCGATCACTAAGATGGACCAAAGCGTAACAATGTGATCGATCGATGGGTATATGTTCAAAAACGCATCGATCGATCACTAGTTCGTCGGAATTTCCTCGGAATATTTGGACGGATTGATGTTTCCTCGGAATTCCGTCGGTATATTCCGAGGAAATTCCGAGGAAACCCAAATTTTGGGTTTCCTCGGGATTTCCTCAGAAATTCCTCGGAAAATTCCGAGGATTTCATTTTCTGTCGGAATGTCCGTCAGAATACCGTTGTTTTCTTGTAGTGTTACTTGCGTTAGTTTTGGTTAAAAGAAACTAAAGGTGAACCTGTAACTGCCTTAGATAAATAGCTAACTCATTTAAGCTAAGTCATTCCTCACCTTACGATTCGAAAACAAGCTTGAATGATCTGATCTTATATTCATAGTTTATATCTTCTTCTCCTCAATGCAGAAGCTTTGTTAAACATACAGAAGCTTTGTTAAACATACAGAAAACCAAAGGCATGTTTTTTGAAAATAATTAAAAAAAAAAAAAAAACAATCTTGAAAATAACCAAAGCTTCTATGAAAGTGAACATTTGAATATCGGGGCCCGATATACAAAGTTAAGAACGTGTGGGCTAGGAAGCTTTATAAATTAATTATTTTAGGAGCCCAGCCCAAGTCATTTTATATATTTCTTACTCCCTCATTTATGAAAAAGTCAAAAAACACACATATTAAAAAAAATATTATTTTTTTGTCTAGAAAATATCATTAAAACTATAAAATAATTGTATTCAACTAATTACAAAATAGATTATTAAATATGATTGGTTACACAGTTTTTAATAAATTAAAAGTTACCTAGAAAGTTGAAAACATCTTATATATTAGAACATCAAATTGTTTTGGAACATCCTCATTTAGAGTATACAAACTAATTTAAAAAGCATAGTCGAGATCCATTTCATGACCATATAATTTTAGTTTCTCTCTAACTGTAAAACCAAAACAAAAATATCTCAAATGTAAATTCAAAAGTTTCAAACAAAAACTCTTTAGATTCGTTTATAAACTAGTACTAGAGATTAATCCGCGCATCCACACGGATACTGGTTCTTATATTTTTATATATTAATATTTGTTTTTCATAATTAATGTTATATATTTTAGATGGATCATAATATAACTAATTGTATTCAAAAGACATGGACTGAATCGGTTAATATGATTATTTTTGGTACAAATATCCGAACCCGTTTCAGATACATTTGTTATTTAGATATTTTTAGGTTTATATACATCAAAACCGAACTCATCCAGACACAGAAGGACCCAACTCAACACCCACACATAAATTTATAATATTATAGCGGGGTCTAATTAAAAAAATTAATACCCAAAAAGAACAATCTGTACCTAAATGAATAATCAATGTTCATACCTAGCTGGTTTTATAAACTAATAAAAAAGACTATTTCTATGTGTTATAAATTAAGTAAAATAAAAAGAGTTTTTTTTATTTATTATATGGAGTGAAAAATTAAGTGACAGTAAATGTAATACATTTTATTATTTTGATTTAAGTTATTTTATTAACAAAATGTAGAACTAAATTCAATTTGAATAAATGTAGATTAATATAGCAGAGCAGTTTTCTTCATTCAATCTATCTAATGAAACCAAAAAGCAGTATCTTACACGGAGAACGAGATCAGTCAATCCTCTAATTGTTTTAGAATCGGTCCAGTTAATCATGTAAAATATCACAATGTTATAAATCAATCAATAAAAAAATGTTTACATAATTTTTCACCGATTGAAACTAAAATTAAAAAAAAATTTAGTAAAACAAACTAAAACGAACGTTTAACCATATGCAAAACTCAGTTATTTTACATTTTTGATTTTATAATTAGCCCAAAGTTAATGTTGATTAAATAAATAAAAATCTAAACTATTATTATTATGGTAATATTATTATTGAATTGATGTATTGTTAAGGTAATATAATTAATGAAATTGTTAAACTGAGTTAAATATGGAAAGCTAATTAATATAATTATATTAATGAAATTATTAAAAAATCACTATATTTTTAAATAATTTTCATTTATATTGCTATTGATGATATTTTAATTTTAATAATATACTAGATTCTGACCCGCCCTTAAAAAGGGCGGGTATATTTTTTGTTTTACATATTTTTAGGTCTTTTCAATTGGTAATTTAAATATAGGTCTAATGGCATAAATCATAATAAATAATATTCTAAGTAATGATAAAGATAAAAAAAATAATAGTTGGACCATACTTTTATCAATGGGTCACACTGCTATTTTAATAGAATAGATTTATATTGCTATTGATGATATTTTAATTTTAATAATATACTAGATTCTGGCGGGTATATTTTTTGTTTTACATCTTTTTAGGTATTTTCAATTGGTAATTTAAATATAGGTCTAATGACATAAAACATAATAAATAATATTTTAAATAATGATAAAGATAAAAAAAATAATAGTTGGACCATGATTTTATCAATGAATCACACTGATATTTTAATAGAATAGATATATCAAGTGTATGTATGATATATATTCGTCCACTAAAACACCTGTCACGTGTCAGGACTTAAAAAAATGCTTTTCCGGAATAGAGGCAGTTAATGTAATAATCTCCACAAAACAGCCTTTTAATTGATTTTTTTATTAAGAGAGTAGAGATAACTAGCCAATCAAGAACGACCAGAAAAACAAAGCTTCTAACGATAATCACAAAACTCGTAATTATCCACAAGGTCAGGGGTATTTATTTTCGCACCCACATTTTTTTTTGTCATCAACACCCCCACAAACGTAAACTGAAAACCTTAAAGTTGGCTCACAAGTAGGCCCCACTGGCTTTTATCTACCTAACTTAATAAATATTTGATGCTTCATTTAGAAATTAATAATGTTATCATCAAACTTGTAATTTAGTTTTTTGCATAGTTTGTTTTTTTTGAGAAGGGGTCTTAAAATAGCATGCTAATTATCATTTAATATAATTTTTTTTTATTTCTGCTTCTGGTTGAAAGAAAACATTACTATGACTTATAAAATTAGAAATGACTTGTAATATTTACAAAATAAGGATGGATTTGGACCAGTCTGCTATTTTATCTCTACATGAATTATAAATTGTTAGGTGATGCCCTGTTTCCTTATGTAAAGCTAGAGTAGATCCGGTGAGGATATAGATGTAAATTACTGACATACACACCATTGCACGATTTTATAATTAAATCATATATAAAAAGATAAGTATAAATAATAAGGCTGTCAAAAAAATGTTGTTCTTTTCGTAAAGTAACGTAAATAAAATATTTTTTCGATCCTATCTTATTTCCGTGCTAAATCATTGTCCGCATTCAAAGATCTGTCTTCTTAAGTCATATTTTTTATCAGTATATAAACTACTGTTATAAAAACGAAAAAAATATAGAAAGTACAATTAAAAACTCCTCAGATCTCTAAAAACAGTAGTTTCAAAAAAAAAAAAAATCTCTAAAAACAGAAAATGTAAAAGTGAGTAGATCACGAGAAAAAAAAAAAGAAGAAGGGAAGGAGCGAGTGTTGACAAAATATCACGTCACTGTTGTTATTAGAAGCGTCTTTCGTTTCCGTATTTATTTATTTGTTTTTATTTTAAGAAAACAACAAATCCGATTAAAAAAGGAATATAAAAGCTCTTATTCTTTTATGGGTTATTGCATTCGCAAATAGAATCTGAGCGATAGAAAAGCCAGAGACAAGGAGAGAGAGAGAGAGAGAGAGAGAGAGACTGTAGAAGACGGCTTGAGAGCTTTCTTCTTCTTCCATGGTGTTCCGATTATTTAGCTCTCTTCTTCAACACTAAACTGTCGTCGTTACTGTAGATTTTGTATCTCTCCTGATTCAAAATTCGGTATTTAATTAATTTCTCACTTTTTAATTTTCTTAATTCAATATTTTTTTCATTTATCGATAAGATTTGGGAGTAAGTGTTTCCAATAATCAACGATTAAAGATGATTTTTATCGTCTGTTCAAAGTGCGATCAGATGATGAGAGGTACAATCTCTATCAACCTAATTTTTATATTATATATCCTCTTTTATTTTAATTATTTAGTTATTTGTTAATCTGTGTTGCTTTATTTGATGAATTAGGTTAAGTCATTTATAAGTCAAATCGATTGCGAATATGTATTTGGATTTGAATTTTCAAAAAAGAAATAAACAAGGATCTAGTGCTTATTAGATGCTACAGATAAGTTATTGAAAAGCTGTTTCACGTGTATAAAATCACTTGATTGTGAACCCTGTGGTTACATAAGTTTGAATCTGAATCAAAGCACTGTGGAATTGAGCAGAATCCAGCCTGCATTAGAGAGAGGAATGAGGGAGCAAGAGTCGTCCACTCACTGTGAAACCTTTTTACCCTCGATGAGTGGAGATTTCAATACTTGTAGTTGGTCTGCTTATCGCCGCGGCGGAGATGGTGCAAATCTGCACTATCACAACGGCTCGATAAGAGATTCTTATGCTGCTGCGGCGGATTCATCATATTCAGGAGGGTACGAGAGAGATTTCATGAAACAGACAATGCTTGAGCACGAAGCTGTATTTAAGAACCAGGTTTCTTTCTTTCTTTCTACTAGGCTATTGAGTTTCCTTTCCTCATTTAAAGATTTTTGACTTTGTTTGTATTGATGGCAGGTGCATGAACTTCACCGTTTGTACAGAGTCCAGAGGAAGCTGGTGGATGAAGTAAAGGGAAAGAACTCTAAAGAAGAGTTTAATTTTAGTGATTATACGTCTGAGACTGCAAGTAAAAGGCAGCTTCCAGGGTATGGAGAAGGGATCAGCTCTCAAGCTTGTAACGGTCGTTTGCAAAATGGGTTTAGTTCAAGAGACGGGAACGAGGTTGCTCCTTTGAAGGGCGGGAGAAAACTGATTGATCTTGAACTCCCTGCTGATGAGTATTTTGATAGTGATGAAACTGGTGATAACCATGAGATTACAATCTTCCCTCAGTTCAAACGGTCGAAATCTGGAAGAGCGGATGCTTCTTATCAGAGCAATTCTTCAGGGTCTTGCTTGGACTTGAAGAATTCAAGTGGCTTAGCTGATTTGAATGAGCCACTCAGGTGGCAAGATTCAGAACCTGTTTCTCTATCCAGGGACATGCATTCTCACTATGGGAGAAACAATGTAGATGTTCATGGAAAGTGGTTGGAGAAAAAGACAAGTCAAAACGGATGGATGGTCCTGGAAGCAGGTGACCTTTTTAACAAGTGGCATGCTCTTCATTTTCGTTTCATTTCTCTAATCTCTGGAATGATATAAACCTGAGGCGCAAGCTTTCTTTCTGAGTGTCTTCCTGCTCACATGTTTTATTAGCTGAAACTATGTTATAGTAGTGTCTTAAAATGCATGTACATGCCCATGGCTCATAGAATGGACTTGAATTGTGTGCTGATTCAGTATGTAGCCAGTTTTGCCTATCCTCTATTTCTCTAATGCTTTCATGTGACTGTGTTAATAGGGCATAGCAGAAACACACTGAGAGACCAGGTGCCGCTGCCTTCCCATTCTGCACAAGCACTCTCTAGCAATGGATTTCAACCTCAGAGCTATCCTACAACTGATCATAACAAGGTAGTATTCTCCGGAGAAAGAGTATATCGTGAGCTGGAAGTTCGTTCAAAGAATCCTCAAGCTTCTTATGATAGCTACGTGGAATCAAGTGTGGCATCTAACACTCCAAGGTTACACAATGACTACCGCCCTGACTTGGTAAGACCATGGAGCCACTGGTCTTCATCATGGGAGAATCCTAGGAGCATCTCACATCAAAAATCTTACCCAGTTCAAACGAATCCCTACATGAATTTTGTCGCTCATGCAAGGACAGATTCAAGTTTTGAGATGAGAAGTCCTGTCTCTAACGGGATTTATCATGGATTCTCTTCAGGGTCGAAGGAGGCTGCCTTAAATTTCCATTCAGCCGGCTTTAAACCAAATGGTTCTGTGGGAGAGGTAGTGAAGAACCAGAGTTTGGAAAGCCTTCAAGGGCCAAAAAAGCAGGAACGATCAGCTGGGTTACCCTGGCTAAAACCTAAGCCACCTTACAGAAGTGAAGTATCTAATGGCTTCTTGGATTTGAATGCTTCGACAAATCAATCCATTAATGGAACTGACACAGGGGACGGCCTGAATAGTATTTCACCTCAGAAGAGTTTGAGATCATCTGCTTCATGCTCTTATAATGCCAACGTGGGAAGAGTTGAAATGATCAATCCACATAGTAGAAAAATCATTGGGTGCCCAATCTTTGAGAAGCCTACTATTTTCAAGGAGGAAGTGAATCACTTGGTTAAGCGCGACCTTGATATCAACTTGCCATGCGATGCCTCGGTTTCTGCTGACCAGCATGGTACTAAGGCCTTTCGTGTTGGAAAGGAAGAAGGAAACAAGGCTGGAAACTTCAGACACTACATTGATCTGAATTCATGTGCTAGTGAGGATGACGAAGATTCTGCCTTGCATTCCAGTCTGAGAGTGAAAACAAAAGGAATAATTTGTATAGATTTGGAAGCTCCCCCTACTCTGGAGAGTGAAGAAGAAGATAGAGAGAGTGAGAAATCAAATGAAGAAACATGGGGATTGATGAAAGGCCAAGACGGAAACTCCTTGGATGAACTCATCAAGGAAGCAGCACAAGCAATAGTCGCCATCTCATTGTCTGGTCACAAACGTCTTCCCGACGATGCAGCTTCCTCTTCAACTGATGCGGCTGGGAAAAGTCCGCTCTCTTGGTTCGCAGACATTATCACTTCTCAGGGTGATGAGTTAGAACGAAAGGCTGATCACGAAGGATATTCTTCTGGGGAGATTGATTACTTTGAAGCCATGACCCTTAATTTACATCCCACCAAGGACGACGAGTACATGCCAGAGCCCTTAGTCCCTGAGAATCTGATATTCGAAGTGACGGGTTCAAACAGGCCAAGAAGAGGACAAGCAAGACGGGGAAGACCGAAGCGGGATTTCCAGAGAGATACTCTCCCTGGACTCCCTTCTCTATCGAGGCACGAAGTCAATGAAGATATCCAATTGTTTGGTGGGCTTATGAAAAGCAGAGAGTACACCTCTGGAGTAGCTGCTCGACGAAACTCAAAAAGAAAACGAGTGGTCACTAGCATAAGCCAAGCTCCAGTTTGCCCGTCAATGGCACTGCCAGTGATAGATAGCGTATCAGTGGTGGGACTTGAAGACAGTAAGCTGACAGGATGGGGAAAAGCAACAAGAAGACCGAGGAGACAAAGGTGCCCTCCTGCAGGCAATCCTGCAACAGTGATCTTAACATGATAGTTTCGGGAAAAAATAATCCGAAAGAATCAAACCTTAAACATTGTAAGAGAGTACAATTACTATACAGTAGATTGATGTTAATTGTTGGGAGTGGTAGTTGTATATCTTGTCTTCTGTAAGATGGGACCAAACATGATCTGCTTTGTATTATATAAAGCTTGGTTGGTTATAAAACAGAGATATGTACATTGCTGTCACTGTTTGATGTCAAGGTAGAATATATGATTTGAACAAAAGTAGATTAAATGTCTTGATGATTCAGAGATTAATACACCCTACCTAAACATATATGTTAAGCTATAATGTAAAACATAGTTTTACAGCAACACTTTTGCTATAAATATCCATGAATTAGCATGATACATTCAAAAATATAGCAAGAAGTATCATAAACACCTTTCTTGGTGGCCAAGAAAAGAGGATTCAGAAAGCAAAAGATAGCAAAGTTTGGTCAACTTCACCGGTTCTTGATTTGATTATGAACAAATAAAATAGGAAAAAAATTGATTTACCTTCCGAACCAAAAGTATTCTAGAATCTGAAGTAACAAGAAAATAAAATCAGAGAGGAAACAATAACAATGAGTAACAAAATTGTTGTTGCTAGTGATTTCATTAATCAATAGGAGCAGGAAGATTGAGATCGATGATAGTGTGCATCTCATGAGCCACTTGGTGTTGTTGGATCACCAAAGTCCTGTGTTCATGATTCCCAATGAAATGTGATCTCTTGTGACCACCCAAAGCTTGTCCTGATTTAAACACCCTGAAGCATATCGGACACTCGTGACCTTTGCTTTTCTTCTTTGCTTTCTTAACCATTGGGGGTTTACTACGAATCTTGATTGTCTCCGCACAAGATTCAGTCTCCAAGCTATGCTGATCACCACTGTCATACACTGATTCAGTCAACTCATACTTGATTTTCTTCCGACCGTAAGTAGGAAAGCTTGTTCTGCTTTTCCTCAGATCATACTTTGTCGAAGAAGAACGTTCTGATCCTGCCCTGAATCTGTTCAAGCTCTTATTCTCTGAGCTGTTGAATCCCATTGCAGCCTTGTTCCTGAGGAACCCATCAATAGTAACATCTGAGCCCAACTTCTTTGGTCCATTCCTGAAGTAGCCAGAATCAGAATTATCTGAAACATAACCATTGTCCTCACCATTTCTCAAATGGTCAACTCCTCCTCCAAGTTTGTCTTTCTTACAAAACCCCTTCACCTTGAAGATCTTCTTCAGCTGTTCTCCTGAAGAAGACTTAGTCTCAAGAATCACAGAGTTGTTGTCTGATGACTCGGCAAAAGAGTTGTTCACAACCAAGTTATGTCCTTTCTTGAAACCTGAATCATCTCTAGACAGCATCATCAGAGACAATGCCATTTGCTCTTGTTCCGGCTCAATATCAGACTCATCAAAAGATGCTGCGTCATATTGAATCATGATGCTACTACCATGATGATGTTTCACAGCTCTCTTGGATCTTCTCCTTATAGTTGACAAAGAAGCTTCAGTATCAGATTGACTATCCATCACAATCTTCTCTCTCTCAGAGTGAGAAGCCATGTGACCACAAAGAGCTTTTGAAGAAGGGAAACCTTTACCACATTCTCTGCAATAAAGCAGTTGTGGTTGATGCTGTTGATGTTTCAGAGCCATCATCTCTCTCTGATCCACAAACCTCTTGTTCTTTTTAGGATTCTCTCTCAGACCGTAGCTAGATTGACCTCCATTTTCATCGATCATGAGCTTATTGTGTTCATCCTCATCTGAATCAGCTGAGTTCTTGTTGCTCATGTGTGTTCTGATGTGACCTCCCAGTGATTTCCCACAAGTGAACCTCTTGTTACAGAACTTACACACAAACCTCTTCTCAATGCACTGCTCCATCTTTAATTAAGACAGATGTTCAAACACTATATAAGCAAAGATCAGAAGAAGAAGAAAGACAAGAAAAGGTGAAGTTAGTGAGAACCCATTTGTCTGGTTTACCTCAAGTCTTGGAAGGAACACTGAACTCCCCAGATGCTAAGAGAGAGAAGGGGAAGAGAGAATCATCAAGCTCAAAGCTTGATACTTTCACACAGCGATCAGTTTTGGGGGAATGTAACAGTCCTATCTTGTTAACTTGAGATCCTACCATCAAGCAAAAGAGAGAACACAAAAACAGGAAACAAATAAAACAGACTTTGAAATATCTAAAGTTAGGAGATCTGCCTTCTTTTTGGGTTGGGGATGAAATAGGAAAGAAAAAAATGAAAATTTTAATCAGATTTAAAATGCATTGTTTCCTATCTCTATTATTCTATTAAGAAGTACCCATTAAAAAATACCCCTAAATTTTTTAACTTATTTACACTTCCATGCCATTGAGAATTAAATTAAACTACATATTTTAATCCTTGTCTTTTCCAGATAAATTAATGAGTTTTACTTAATCAAATTTAAACTTAATGTCATTAAATAAATTTACTTATTTTAATGCTTGTCTTTTCCAGTTAAATTAATGAGTTTTCCTTAATCAAATTTAAATTTAATGTCATTAAATGAACCTAAAAATGCATCATATTTAACGTAGCTTATTACGTACGAGTATGGCTCAATAATGAACTTGAATTTTATTTTTACGAAAACGTGAATCATTTGACTTATGTAATATTTGAAATATATTAACTACAATATAACAAATGCATATAACCTACCTATACTTTAGTTTGAAATGATCATGTTCAAGTTTTATATAGTCAACTTACATCATGCATCGATCGATGTACAATATTCAAACCACCTATAGTTTTCGTTTTCTTTATAGGATGTATCAACCAACCAATCATGCCATTGATTTTCTAAGCTTTATAAAAAAACAAATCAATAAATACAAACTCAAAATCTAATATCTTCTATTAATCAAAACAGAATATCTTCAATGTCGTATCTTTAATGTACCTATTAAATATAGAAACTGTAACCATAATTACACTAATTATAAGAATAGATTTGATTCCAACCAATTGATCTATTACTTCGGTAATTGATTTGCTATTGCAGAAGAGGAAACAATAAATTTAAAATTTATAAGAATATAAAGATATAGAGATTCCAACCAATTGCCTATATTTGCGTATGATTTCCGCATAATAAGCTTCAAATTGAACATTGAAAAACATAGAGAGATTTTTTAATCTTTTACCGACACAAACTTAAACAAAACGAAGAGTTAAATGTAATTTTTTTTTTGTTACACTTCCCGGAAAAAAACGGTTACAACAAGGGCTTTCATAATATGGCATTTTAACATATTAATGTTATGGACATTTAATAATTATCTTGACGAAAAATAAATACTATAAATAATTTATTATTAATAAAATTATGAAATTATTTACAATTTCATGACTAATTCATCGCCCTTTTTTATATGTTAAATTTTTCATCGAAGTTTAAAAATCATTTTATTTTCTTTAAACATGTATAACTAATTTATAATATTTTATGCCATACTAAGTCATAATATAATATTTCTTCATATTTTACATTAATAACCATTGTTTTTATATATTGTCTACAATTCTCTAATTACGTCTATTTGTTCAATTTTTTATATGATATCGAATATTCATCGTAAATAGATGGTTTAATATGCCAAAAAAATTATTTACATGATGAATATAATACATCAAATATTACAAATACATTATTTAATTAAATAAATAACCAAAAACCGAAAATTCAAATCCGCGCTGGCGCGCGGGTCAAGGTCTAGTTGAGATTAATAAAAATTGTCTAGGCGGATTGTGATTAAATCTATTATGAACAAAACTTAGGTTCACCCCCTAGGGTGAACATTTAAATTCACCACACTCTTAATGACCAATTAAAATGTCACATAGATTATTAACTAAAAAACATTAAATCAAATAAAAAATAGCTAAAAAAATAAATATGCTAATTTTAACGACGTTAACGCCGCTAGCGAAACCCTAAACCATAAATCTTAAATTCTAAACCTTATACCCTAAATTCTAAACCCAAATCCAAACTCCTAAACCTAAACCCTATACCTTAAACCCTAATCCTAGATCATAAACCAAAATTATATACCTTAAACCAAAAAATAAGACTATAAACCTAAACCCTATACCCTAAACCAAAGTCTTAGACCCTAAACCCAAACCCTATAGCATCTAAGTTTGGGGTTTGGGTTTAGGGTTTACCGTTTGGGTTTTAGGTTTAGGATTTGGGTTTAGGGTATAGGTTTTGGGTTTAGGGTTTACAGTTTGGGTTTAGGATTTACCGTTTGGACTTATGGTTAAGGTTTTGGGTTTAGGGTATATAATTTGGGTTTAAAATTTACGGTTTGGGTTTAAGGTCTAGGATTTGGGTTTAGGATATAGAGTTTAGGTTTATAGTCTAGTTTTTGGGTTTAGGGTATATAATTTGGGTTTAGGATCTAGGATTAGAGTTTAGGGTATAGGGTTTGGGTTTAGGGGTTTGGATTTGGGTTTAGAATTTAGGGTATAGGATTTAAAATTTAAGATTTAGGGTTTAGGGTTTAGGGTTTAGGGTTTAGCTGGAAGCGTTAGCGTCGTTAAAATTAGCGTTTTTATTTTTTGTAGCTATTTTTTATTTAATTTTAATATTTTTTAATTAATAATCTATGTGTCACTTTGATTGGTTCTAAAAAGTGAGGTGAATTTAAAGGTTCACCCTAGGGGGTAAACCTAAGTTCTGTCCATCTATTATCCGCCTAGACCCGTCTATATTCGTTTAAGTTTACTTTAAAACACCCTTTACTATTTTAAAAAGTGCAGATCTCCAAAATAACACATTTCTAAGTTTATATCACAAAAATAGCCCTCAAAAACTAAATTGACCAAAATAGCATTTTATCTTGGGCAAATCTCCAAAATAGCACATTTCTAAGTTTATATCACAAAAATAGCACTCAAAAACTAAAATGACCAAAATAGCACCTTTCTAAGTTTATCCTTTGAAAATTTTAATTTTTTTATTTTTCAAAATTTGAAATCTTATCCCCAAAACCTCATTTCTCAACTCTAAACCCTAAACCCTAAACTCTAAACCCTAAACCATAAACCCTAAACCCTAAACTCTAAACCCTAAACCATAAACCCTAAACCCTAAACTCTAAACCCTAAACCCTAAACCCTAAACCCTAAACCCTAAAATCTAAACCCTAAACCCTAAACTCTAAACCCTAAACCCTAAACCCTAAATCCTAAACCCCACCCTTTAACTCTAAATCCTAAGTTTGTGACTTTTGATAAAACATTAAGTGCTATTTTTGTGACTTTTGACCTTGAGTGCTAGTTTGAGAACAAAAACTTGATTTAGTGTTATTTTTGTCTTTTTCTCTTTTATCTTTTGAAAAATTTAAATTTTTTTTATTTTTCAAAATTTGAAATCTTATTCCAAAACCCCACTCCCCAACGCTAAACCCTAAAACCTAAACCCTAAACTCTAAACCCTAAACCCTAAACTCTAAACCCTAAACCCTAAACTCTAAACCCTAAACCCTAAATCCTAAACATTAAACCCTAAATCCTAAACCCCACCCCTTAACTCTAAACCCTAAATTCTAAACCCCACCCCTAAACTCTAAACCCTAAACCCTAAACCCTAAAATTTAAACCCTAAACCCTAAATCCTAAACCCCACCCCTTAACTCTACACCATAATGTCTAAATTAATTTACCATTGGGGTATAAGTGTATATTTATCTTTTTTGATAAAACATCAAGTGCTATTATGATCATTTTTATTTTTAGAGGCTATATTTGTGACAAAAATTTTTTTAATGCTATCCTAGTCATTTTTTCTTTTAAAAATGGGAATTAATATCTTTCCCATTTTTTTTTTCTTTTGGTTGAGCACCCAGAACTTATCTTATTTTCCTTGTAATTGTCTTTACAAGTTTATCTTATTTTCATGTTTTCCAATAAAATTCATGTTTTCACCAGAGTTCTCCTTACACTTCCCATGTCTCAGCTATGTTCATCATTTTTCAAAACATGTATCAATGTTTTCATTGCTGCCTTTCCTGTTTCACTTTATTTTCAGTAGTTTGTTTTTAAATTTGTGGGCCACACAACAAGCCAAATCCGTTAACTTCATTCATTGTATGAGAGGTGAGATTAATTACTACTTGTAATTTACCAGTGTTGCTCGTAAAGAACATATGTTAATACAACTAGACTAAAGACTCCTTTTGTTTTTGTATATTGAAAAAGTCAAAGAGACAAGCAATTTGAGCATCTTTACAGTAAGATATCACACGAGAGAAGAGCAGACATAAGGATTACACATATGGCCCCATCAAGAACTTCAAATAAAAGTTTTATTCATAGACCATTGGCCGTGACCTTGAAATTACATAATAATATACAGCTCCCAAATTAATGGAACTCATGCGTTTCTCCCCTCTCTCACAACCAATATCTAAATCTTTTTGCCTGCATTTATTTTTTTTAAGTTTCACATTATGTAAACATAAAAATAAATAAAAAAGAAAGACGTTGCACACTATTTCCAAGATTGTTTTCACTCTCTACTAGTCTTCAAAAACAAGCGTGGAAATAGCAACAATACATCCCTCATAACGTTATACTTAGGACTCCATCAAGATGATCAAGAGAGTATAATCAAGATTCAAGAAAGATCGGAAAATAAGAAATGAATCTTCGTCTTCGGGCACAGATCTCCCGAACAAGTACTTTCAAGAAACGCCAAGAAATGTGTTAACTATAAAATATGGAACTAAGGTCTCTCTCTCTCTCTATATATATATATATGTATACAAACTGTGGAATAGGGTTTTTAGTTGTGAAGAGGGTTTGGACCGGAGGGGACGAGTCTTTTATCGACGCCGTACCTTGGATCAATCTCCGGCGGAGGAGGAGGAGGGTAAACAAGTGGCTGCTTCGTGGTGCTACGGTGGATTCTTTGAAGCTCAAGGCACATAGAACGCGCGTATGGACGAGTGAAGGAGTCGCACGAACCCTGAGGCGTCACGTAATACGGGTGGTGAACCCTCGGGACCAATGGGTGGGTTCGGTAAGGGACGTTTCTTGATGTCATCCGGTTTTCTTCGACGGTTGGAGAAGCGATGGAAGCTGTGAGAAGGACAACGACGAAGAGGAGGAGAGAGATCATGACCGGACGTTTGAGGTAAGTCGGTGACATTGCTTGATGTGAGGGGGAGAGTAGAAAGGTACGTAAGAATCTTTCTTGGAGAAGGTAAAGTTTTAAACTTGAGAGAAAGAGGGAAAAGAGGAAAGTGTGTTTTAATGCAACGCAGAAGATGCACATGATTCGACGTTATGAATGGGGTTTTTTGTGGGTCCTCTTTATAGTTCGTTTTCATAGATTATAAATATCAAAACCCGTGACCTTATTATACATTCCCATCGATTTATTTCACTTTCGGTAGCCTTTTTTTTTTTTTTTTTTAACATGATTTACAGTACGTAGAGGTAATCCAGTTATGTATTTTGTACATCAATGTGTATAAATTCAGTTAAAGAAAACAAGAACGTGTGTATAGTTGTTTCGTGGGTCACAAGCTATCTGCCTCTAGTCTGTATAGGCGCCCTTGGGGTATAGAGATGTTCACCAAAACTATTTATAAAGCCCAAAAATAATGACCCATCTGATAAAGAAGGTAACTTTATATCAAATGGGCTAGTGATAAAATCTTATATGAATGAACAACACCAAAAAAAAAACATTTGATTCAGGTTCTGATTCACTTATCAACATCCTGAGCAGAAAGATTGAGATCGATTTGCATATCAGCTGCTGCTTTGTGTTTGATCCTACGTTCTTGGCTCTCAATGGAATGTGATCTCTTGTGACCACCTAAAGCTTGTCCTGATTTGAACACCCTGAAGCAAATTGGGCACTCGTGAGCTTTGCTACTTTTGTTTGCACCACTTGCTTTCTTAACCATCTTGCAATCACTGGACCTATGAATCTTGCTGTTTGTGTCTGCACAAGAATCACTCTCATAAGAAGTCAAGACCCTTTTGCTTTTGCGCAGATCATACTTTGATCCCCTCTCCTTGACCCCAAGCTCGTCGTCATTCTTGAATCTGTTGAGTTCAGTGTTCCTAAGAGAACCATCAACAGAGATATCTGAGTCTGACTTCTTTGGGCCATTCATGAAGTAATCAGAATCAGAGCTATCATTGGCAGATCTCAATTGGTCATCAACTGCAACTTTATCAGTCTTTAAATCCTGATTCTTCAGGCTTAGCTGCTCCCCTGAAGAAGCCTTTGTCTCCAGAATCTCAGAGTTGTTTTCTGATGAATCAGCCAGAGAGTTTACGACCAAGTTATGTCCTTTAGAATCTATAGACATCATCATCAGAGACAAAGCCGTGTCCTTGTGTTCTTGGTCAATCTCAGAAGCAGAAGACGAGATAAAAGATTCTGACTGTTTCATCAGCTTCTTGGATCTTTTCCTGGTAGGAGCTGAGGAAGTAGTCTCAGTATCAGATTGGCTATCCATCACCATCTTCTCTCTCTCACAGTGACAATTCATGTGATTGCTACCACATTCTCTGCAGCAAATTTGTTGTTGTTGCTGTTTCAGAGACGTAATCTCTCTATGATCCACCAACCTCTTGTTCTTCTTAGGATTCTTGCCACTGTTACTATCAGAAGCAACTGAGTACTCATTGGTATGAATCCTGATGTGACCTCCCAGTGATTTGCCAGAAGGGAACTTCTTGTTACAGAACTTGCACACATACTTCTTCTCTATCATCTTCTTCTCCATTTCCATTTGATCTTCTCTTAGACAAATGAATAAAACACCATATCAATAAAAAAGGTTTTCTTTACAATAAAGGAAGATTAGCGAGAATAACCCACTGAGAGTTTACCTCAAATCTCCCAAGGAAATGCTGCACAAACCGACAAAACTCAAATGCTACAAAGAGAGAGAGAGAAGCAGAGGAAAGCTTGATGCTTTCCTGTGGGATGTGACAGTTGTTGTTCTCTCTCTCTAAGTAGTACAAAGATCCGACCTTGAAGCTAAGAAGAAGCGATAGGGAGTAGAAAATAACAAACTTTGTAAATTCCACACTAATCTATCCTTCAAGTTTAGACCTTTGTTTTGAGTTTTGGAGAAGAAAAAAAAGAAGAAGAGAAAAGTGTTGTTGTTACTAACGAAAGAGTAATCAAAAGGTAAGCTGCGTTTTTGGATCTATTCCTCTCTCTCTCTCTCTCAACCAACACAACACAACACACACTCCCCTTTTTCTCTCTCTCTCAATCTCTTAGGTGTCTTGTTGTTGTTGTTGAGCTCATGCATGGAACCAAAAAAGATATGAAAAAATGTTACTGGACGGCTCAGATCTATTTGGCCCACTCATTACTATCCCACTCCTTCCTCAAATCTTGAAAATTCACAATCCGCAGAAAGTTTAATTACAGATTCTCTTTCCTTAGTTAAAAATTAAAATAAAAAATCATTTAGTACACTGAACTGAAATGAGTAGAAAACTCGATTCAGGTAAGTGGGTATAACAAACAAACCATGGGGCCAACACAGAGACTTCTCGACGTCCAAACAACCAACAAAGAAGCCTTTAAACCCACAATCAGCTCTTCGTCTCTGCCACATATTCTCCGATTATAAAGCAACAAGAAACTTTGGCATTGAATATTTCTCAAAGATTACTTGTAAACACAGACTTCATCTTTACAGACTTGGCCTTCACACTTTCTGTACAGAGTTATTTTAAGGTCAAAGGAGATACAATCCTAAAGTTCACATCAGAGAGATTCTGACATTCTAAGTAAATGGATTTTCAGAAATGAGGCCCCCAAGAAAAGTGGAACAGCCTATTCCACATGAGATATTCATTTTTTTTTTAAAAAAATAAGCCTCTCTCTACTTTTTAATAGGAGGACCCCATAACCCAACAAAATCTCCCCTAGCATTCTGCAAGTTGTTGAAAAACGATGTTGCTTCCTTCACTTGTTTCTTGCTCTGTTTTCCCACAGTCCATGACCAAATATCTCCTCCATGATGAAGCTCCTGGTTGGCTTAACATGTTTGCCATTTGTTGAAACTTTCGCATCATTAAACTTCTTCTGTTGATCTCCAAGACCAGTCTCCTCTTTCTTTACACACAGTTTCTCAAGCCATCATGTGCAAGTTCAAAGGTCGTGCATGGGAACAATACGTGTACCAGAAAGCTTCGACGTGCCTGAAGATTCTAGGTTCACATTCAGACAACCTTCCCATTCAGGAACGATGGCCTGATGATCTGCTCCAATGGACACTTGCTATCTAGCAGGTTGATCCAAGAGGAAAGCATAGAAAGTCTCTGTTCTTGGAGGTCCAAGACCAAGCTCAGAACACTTTTCAGAACGAGGAGAGTGAGTTGCATCTTCTTCCCCTTCGCAATCTTTCATGACCCGATCTAAACAACCATTCATATCAAGACCAGGGTCAACAAAAATGGACTCTTCATCAAAGGTTTCACCTCCTTGGGGTTTCAAAACATCTCCCTCGTTCAGTACTGTCAATTAATCCATTCAAAAGAAATGATTCAGTCACATGACAGAGTCTGGTCCTTTAAAAACCAACACTCAAAATACACAAACAAGTTGATAGTTACAGGTTAATTATATACACCCGTGGTAAGAGTATAGCGTGGAATAACTTCTTCAAACTGCGTCGACTGACTTATCGCTAAAGCCAAGCTGTATGGAATGTTCAAACGGGAGCTCATGAAACTTCTCAGCATCCAAAGGGCGTTTGAACCCTAAATACAATAAACTGTAAAGAACAGTTAGAAACAAGTTAACAACTCGAATCCTTAGAAAGGAATGATGGGTCCCCTCACAGTTGTAAGTAACAAAATGCATGTAAGATGAACGATAACAGAATATCCGGACTGTTATTCTAAGTCAAATATTGTAGGCACATAGATAGAAATAGGATCATGAAAACCAATTGTTGTACTTTAAATACCTTGTAAATCTTTCATTATCGATCAAGGAAATACAAAGATTTTCATGGTATCAGAGCCTTCTTCTCTAGCTCCTCCGATGGCCTTCTTCAATTCTTTTTTCTTATTTCCTTCCTCACCACGCATCTTTCTTTTCTTCTTCCATGGCTGCTCAATTCGACAGAGCTTTTGGAGTCACCAACATTAAATATCACATTCCGCTGATTCTTGACACTGATGATCACAACTACGATGCATGGAGAGAGCTCTTCCTCACCCACTGTCTAACATTTGACCTACTCGGACATGTTGATGGTACTTCAACACCTACGGGTGATGACGATCATTAACTATACTGCCATGCTATGCACCTCAACATCGAACCAGTAAAATCACAGACAGAAGTAGTAATGTATTAGGACAAGAAAAGATGTCTATCATTTACCTGTCTAAAGAGATAAAATGCTTCGGCGTTTCAGAGGCTTAAGCTGGAGTGAAAAAAAAAATCAAAAACCCCCCTAAAATATATACTCCGACCTACACGAAAATTAACCAAATCAAGAGTGGAATAGGTAAGGATTGACAAAATATATATGAATCAAGAGAAAGCCCTTTACAGATCTTGGATGAACCCTAGATCTCAATCGAGCACGAAAGACATGAAATTGGCATCAACAAAAAAAAGGGATATTCATGAAAACTCGACTAATTAGCTGAAGAAAACGATGGATTGCTAAATTAAATAGCTTTTGAGGAGATCGACAACCCTAACCCTAGATCTCGATTTGACAAACGGAATAGATAAAAATTGGTATCAATAGAAAGAGGGAAACGCGAATTAGATGAATCTACAGATCAATTGGAAGATAAATGAAACATGGATTGCGTTGAAATTTTAGGGAAGAACACGAAAGAAGATAAAATCGAGCAAGGTGCGTCAGAAAGCGGCCCGAAACACTTATTCGGGTTGACCCGCGAATATCCATGGACCTCCAAAATATTTTTCTGTCTAGCCCTTACTATTTCGAAAGTTTCACACTTCATTTCTTATTTTCTTATTATACACAAGTAAATCCAAATTTCAAAACATTCAAGCACAAGATTTGTTATCTTTCGGGAATAATCTTTTTATATATACACTTACTGTATATGATATTTCGGCTTCAGACGTTACAACAAGAATTAGGATTCAAAAGGAATCTCAATACCATTTTGTTGTATAGGAAACTAGGATCGGCCGGCTTTACGGGCGGGAAGTTAATAATAAAAACTGTTTTATATAAATTTATATTAATTTTATGAAGCATTTAAAAATCATAGTAGATTGAAAACTATATTATAAAAAAGAATAATGAATTGAATTCTGAGATAACATTGTTAGGGCATCATTAGTGGTAAAATAGCAAGTAGAGTATCTCACTAATATTTTTATTATTATTTTTGTACATAATTTAGTTATTAATAATTTTAAAAATTAAAATAAAAAAACCTGTAAAATGATACCACATGTATTTACCGATTCTTTAGAAATGTATAAAAGCACTTCCCACAGGTACCACTCTTGCTCTTTTTTTTTATCGTTTCTCTTTCTTCTTTTTCAGCTTTTAATATTTTTAAATTTATTAGAGACTATGAATTTTAACCGGTGCGAGTGCCCTTATTTTTAATAAACATTTTTGGCTTGAAATTAAAATGACAATATCCTTCATTATTCTCAGAGAATACAAAATTAGCAAAAAACAATTCAGAATAATATCCTTAATAAACATTTTTGGTTTGGAATTAAAATGACAATATCTTCTTATTATTCTTAGTTCAATTTGACATAATAAAAGAAAATATTAACTTTAAATAGATAATAGGTGAAATTTCATGTTTACCACTTTCATGGTACCATTATTGATCTTTACCATCACTAAAAGGGCATTTTTTAAAATATATTTTCAATAAGTGGTAAAAGACTCTTATATCTTTGTTCTTGATATATATATAACAAATAATTATTTAAATAAAAAACATATTTTTTTTATGTTTTCGAATTATACTTTTTTAAAATTCAAACTTTTTTATAATTATTTTTTTTGGAATTGTTTTGGTTTATTTTATTTTATTTTTTAATTCTACAGATATAAGATATGTTCGGTTATTTATAAAATTTGATTCAATTCTCGTTCAGATATTTTGGTTTTTTTTGTTCAGTTTGGACAACAAAGTGGAGAACCAGCTAATATCAAAAACAAAATCGGGTCTCTTTCGGTTACGGGCGTTTCAGATTATTTTGGTTAATTTGAGTAAATTTTATTGATAAATTATTTTTTGCCAGGAAAAAAACAGGTGATTTAAGTTTTTTTGGATAAATTATCAGGTAGTTTATATAATTTTAAATAATTTAGGGAAATGGTATTCATATAATTCATTTTGGATAGTTCAGTTTATAAATAATAAGTTTATGATATTTGTTACTGTAAAACTAAGTTTATTTAATATTTTAGATTTGTAAATTATATTTCAAATTGAGATACTTATTAATTTTGGTTCGGTTCTCGTTTGTTTTTGATATTTTAGTTTCAGAAAAATATAGAATACATGATATATAGAAATATACCTGATTTATGAAATTTGATTTTGTTTCGATTTTGTTTTTTATTTGGTAAGGTTCGATTCTTCAGTTACGGGTAAACACATGGCTAATTTCATGTGTGCAGAGCTTTCTAGTACTGGTTAACGGCACATCGATTTTAATGTTTGATCTCAAACCTCTCGTCATTCTATTTATTTATAAATTAAAATTGGGATACAATGATTGACCATATATTAACTTAGAAAAATAAATTGGCGGATGAATCAAATTTATTTTTCATTTGCTAGTTGACTATAGTAAGAATAATATTATTGTATAGACCCAAATCAAAGTTTAGAGTCATAAATAATAGAGCCTAAAGAGACCGACAAATAATTTAAGTGGTAAAATAGTTTACGATAACGTGGATTTTTTTTGTTATCTATCTATATATAATTGATTACGGCTGCTGGTTCAGAGGTGGACTCTGTGGGTTACCGGACTTGAAAAATTAGAGTTGTATAAGGCCCAAAATTTATAAGTCTGAAGCTCAAATAATGTTGTGACGGACACGTATCGCCTCTGCAGCGAACGACTTTCCACGTGGCAAAGCAGGAGAAATACCAACATAATTATATATATATATATTTAAGACATAAAGTTCTCGAAGTTGGTTCCTTCATGCCACCGAAGGGTCTCCTTGAGCTATGAATGAAGCGACTTACCAATGAAGTAGAATATATTACCCATCATTTAACTACTATAGTTCATATACGCTTAACTTTAGAATATCTTTTTAGATGTGTATCGGAAAATCTAAATGCACTTTGATAACATAGTTAATCAAATCAATTTTTAAAATCTTTCAACATATAAACTATGATGTTATATATTTTTTTGGAAAAACACCCACAAAATCAACACTTGCATTAAAGAGCAATGATTTTGAAATACATAACTGAACATAAAGTTTTGTACACATGCAGCGAATCCAATAAAATGGGAGGCTAACAGAAAAGGACAAATCAAGAAGTGGAGTTCAAGAAAGAAGTGAACCAATGAACAGAGTCCTTAGGGTATCTCTTCAGATTGTCTCTATAATCCACAAAATAGAGACCAAACCTTGAACTGTAACCTGATGCCCATTCCCAGTTGTCTAATAATGACCACGCAAAGTATCCTTTCACATTGCATCCATCCTCTTTAATCGCAGCTTGTAAGTTCGAAAGATAATCATGATGGTATCTGATTCTCTTCCCATCTTTGAGAGCTTCTTCTCTTGGAATCAGAATGTTGTTTGGATCGTCCATTCCTACACAAATACACACACAATCATCATCGAAACTATCTCGTTCTTGTAGATTTAAAGGGTCTAAGGATGTATGTGTTCACCATTTTCAGTGATAAAGACTTGAGGGTTTCCATATCTATGCTTGACATAGTTCATCACGCTTCTCATCCCTCTAGGCACTATGTACAACCATAAAGAATTGGCCTGTCCACGAGAACAGCAAAAAAAATAATAAAAAAATAACACTAGCTTAGAAAACTCAATGGTGCTAATTATTAATTTGGGAGTTGATAATAATATTTTTTCTTACCCTATCTCCAATTGGGGTTACACCCTTAAAAGCTGAAATTCAAAACAAAGATTATCGGTGAAGTGATAGATACTAGTAATATTATTTCCAGTCCATCTTTATATTTATCTCTATATTTTTTCTTTAGAAATAGAAAAAATCTATCATATACTGGATGTGCTCCAATATTATTTTATAATAGAGTTTCTCTATTTTTGAAAAAATAATAAAAAATTTCTATTTTTGCCTTTATATGTAAAGATAAAAATAATGTTCATTTATACTTTTTCTAAAAGTAGAAAAATTCTATACATACATTGGATCAAATTCTATAATATAGTTTTGCTATTTTAGCGAAAAGTATCGTGATAGATATAGAGATGGATCGAGAAGATCGTCTAAATGAAAGAAAACAAAATGTGCATTTTTCTTACGTTGAGTGACGGTTCCAGAATCAGAAAAGGCACCATCTAGGACAGTGCCCATGAGATTGGTGGCATTATTCCTTGCGTAGTACGTTGTGTAATGATTAATCCCAACAAAGTCTAGTGAACCCTTAACCAGAACAGATTGAGATCCCGTAAACACTGGTAGTCTGCTTCCGACTCTACTTCTCATCGAACTTGGATAATCCCCAAACATCAACGGGTCCAAAAACCTAGCGTCGTATTCATATATGTCATCACTTTTCAACCAAGAAACGGTGATTACTTCATGCAACAATATTATAACATGTTGAAGCTTACCAGCCAAGCTGAAAGTCTTGAGCTCTTTGTGCAGCTTCAATGTCTTCTGTCTTGTTTGACTCCGGTTCAAACCACGCTACATTAAAAGCTAACCCTAATGAACCTCCTTGCTTTGCCTCTCATAGTTATATAATTAGAACTATGTGGAAAAAAAAAAATTAGAACTATGTGTCTAATTAATTAACTATCATATCAAATCATGTTATCAATGTAGTATTGACTTTACCTTATACTTTTTCCTGTAGATGTCGGATACGGTGGCGTGAGAGAGAATAACATTGTGACCGACGATGTAAGGCTCGGTGGATGAGTTTCCAGAGCGACAAGTGAGCTTAAATAGAATAGAGCAACGGCCTGGAGCTTGTAGACCAATGGCATAGCCATGTATTGAGAATGTTTGTGGCTCATTGAAAGTGATCCAGTGTTTCACCCTATCTCCAAATCTCTGGAAGCAAACCTCTGCATATGCAGCAAAATCATTGCTGCCAAAGAAAACATAATTAATATGGCCGCTAACCTTTTTTAAAACGTTTTTATGGCTTTTTGTATGGATTATTACATGATTTGTGGGTTCAACCAACCGAGGTATCGATCATGTAGTGCTTGAGGAAGGTCCCAATGGTACAACGTCACATACGGCTCGATCCCTACAATTGTTTTGTTATAGTACATGTGAAACTCAACCAACAACAATTTAATATAATACCATATTCAATGATTGATGTTCATGTTATAATAATAAAAATACCTTTAGCAAGTAAAGCATCTATGAGTTTGTTGTAATGATTGATTCCGGCTTCGTTTATTTGTCCCACGCCATCTGCAAACCATAATAGTATTCATTAATAATCCCATTAAAAGTCAAATTCGGATATGTTTTCCAAAGACTTGTATACTAGACTTTAACTACATTAGTTTATAAGTCAATACTAATAAAATATTAAAAAAATAGAATTAAAGTTTAATCACGGAAAGGTAAATGTACTTGGGAAGATGCGTGCCCACGAAATGGAAAATCTATAAGCGTCCATTCCCATGTTCTTCATGAGCTGTACATCTTCCTGCCCTCGCCATTTTATAATTTGAATTGAAACTAATTACTTCATTTTCTTTTGGATATGTATATACATAATTCAAAAACATTGTTAATTTGTAGTATAAATTGAGGGTTACCTCGTAACGATGGTACTGATCAACAGCAACATCGGCGTTGCTAAAATCGGTGATTTTACCGAAAGTGTGGGAGAATGTGTCCCATATCGTAGGACCTCTTCCACCTTCTTTTACTGCTCCCTCGTACTGCATCAATTATTGATTGTATTTAGTTATTTTTATTACTCTATAAGACTCGGTCCATTATTGTTTTCATTTTAGGTATTCTTTTAAGCACTGATCAAGCCCATATTCCAGCCAGGAAACTGTAATAGCGTTTTCTTAATTGAAAGATGTCTTTTCGGGGACATCCGGTAAGTTTGAAACTATATAGAAGACTAGTAACCCAGGACCTCGTAGTCCAGTGGTACTACCTCCTTGGGGAGGGGAGGTCGGCTGTTCGACTCGCGGGGAGGGGGAGGCGTGTCCAGGGCCCGTAACAAGGTACAGACAAAGGCTGGCGTCGGGCCTAGGTGGGGGGCTGCAAGATCAACACCTGGTTAATCAAAAAAAAAAAAAAAAAATATAGAAGACTAGTATGGCTCCTATGCAAAGATGACACACAAACTGAAAAAGTTGTTCAAATATTTTTTTTGATAAGCATGTGAATTTCATTATAGCGAAGATAATGATACAAGGAGATACAATACTCAGCTATGAATGAACAAAGCCTTATGCCTCCACGGAAGCTAATTAAAGCATTGGAAACAGAACCCACAAGAAAAGGAGGAGGACGTATTGGGTGCCCGTGATTCATTAATGTGTGTGGCCTTGATTTCGCTTCTTGCATGCATTCGTGTATATGAGTATATCGATGTATCGACCATATTCATGGAACAAAATCGATTATGATTATAAATGGTTGACAATACAAAAATGTTACAACTAAATTAATTTACAAAGGTAATTAAGGCTCTCCAGCAGGTCCGGTTTTAAAATTTGAGAGACTATAATTTAGTAAAATTTTTAATGATTTGTTTTACAAATATAGAGACTATGTGTATGTATATTTATATCTTATATTTTTGGAAGGTATATTTCATTTTTTTTTCTATGTCCAACAAGACCGGTTCTGTTGTCCAGTTATCGAAGTTTTATTTTCATTACAATTAGATAAAAATGATTTAATATTGTTACCAGTTAAAACCAAGATATATAATATATATTGACATTTATATTTAAACGTTTATGTTCTTATGTTGGCCTAACTTTAGGTCGTGAATAAATTTGCGTTTGGATCAGGATCCGTTAGAATAGGAGGTGTTAAAAAAAAACATTAGAAAAGGAAAGGAAAAGTAACTCAAAAACAAATGAATAAACTAAAAATAGGAAAAGAGAGAGTAGAGGGAAAGTGGACCTGAAAAGCAGAAGAAGCAGTTCCGAAGACAAAGCCCTTTGGGAAACTGCCTCTGGAAATATCCTGAGCACGTATGCATATGTTATCCATCATCATCATCATCATCATCATTATGGTCATCGTCATCATGGTTAATCTTCTTGGAGCCATCTCTTTCTTCAATATTTTCTTCTCCAGTTACATATATTTTTGTGGTATATAGTACTTAACTTCTGTGATGAGGTAAATATGACAAAACAAGGAGACAGAAAGAAGAATGCAGTTGAAAACAAAAGTTATGAAAGGGTGCTATATATAAGGAAAGAGGAAAAAGTGAGAAATATGGAATATTCGGATCAGATGAAATTAACATATCAATTTCTGAAATTAAACAAATATAAGCAGGACATGTCGGGGGTGATTGGTTGCGGCCATAGATTCTCTAGATAGCCAAAATTTAGTCTAAAGTCATATATGTCAACCAATCGAATTTTTTTTCCTTAAAAATCTCACAGTAAAAAAATTTCTACAAAATTAAAATATGGTTGTAGAAAACTTTATTTCCAGAGCAAAAAAATAGTATTTTACAAAGGTACATCAAAATAATCTACATCAAATAAATCTACGGTTTAAATTCTACAACCAAAACATAAAACTACAGCTCATTCCAATCACTCCCGTCATGGGATAAAACACTAATAAAACCCGTGAAACTAGCGTTTTAAGTGCCAAGATATTATAAATATTTAGAAGAGGTCAGTTTAAAAATTGTTTATGGTGCAGTTCAATGAATTTATTTAAAAAATAAAAATAATAATAATTCTGAGATTTTTTTTTAATTCTGCTAATTCTGTTTGACTTACATATGCCACGCTTGAGTCATGATAAGAGCATAAAATTATAAAAGTTTATTTTTGTTTAAGCGTGTAACGTGAGGGGCCGAGCATGAATATAAGTATATTATTTATAATCGTTGAAAATTCATTGTTGCCATAAAATCACCATATTCGTTAAAATATAATTATATACTTGTACGGACTGAATTGTTGTTGTTTTTTTGGAATAGAATATGTAAAATGAATTATTCTATTAATTCTATAATTTGTTTTACCATTTAATATGAATGAAAGAGATTACTCATTCCATCAATTCCACAAATATTTCTAAAGAAATACAAAAATGTTAATAAACACTCTGCAATTTTAATTATAAATGAATGGAATTATAATATTCCAAATTTAAACTAGTTCCACTGATCTTGTTTCATATATTTTGATTTTATTAATTTCATTTCATGGTTACCATTTATATTCATAAATGATTATAGTGGTTTTTTTAACGTTGGATATATTATGCTATTATAAACTTTGAGAAATATTACAGACGATTCTACAGCCGATAATTCTATCTGTCTTATGAGGATTCATGTCTGACTGCATCACCTGAGCCGCCCTATCGGTTCCATGCTTTACGGTACTCCTTGCGACATGCTGTAAATCTCTTGTATGTCGTTTCTTCAAAACGACTATAGTGGTTTTGATGTGTTCTCTGTGTTTCCGAATTTGATTTCTAGTTATGTGCGCTTTCTTTTTTAAATGTTTCTTCAGTAAAAGCTTTTATAAAAAAGGAAATAAGAAAAGGTTTTCAATATATACATATATATATATAACAATTTTAGTTATCTATATGTAAGAGCCCCCTGATTTAAAAATTAGCCTCAAGTCTTTACAACCCTTCGCTGGTTATATGGATACAATTTATGTCAAAATTTGATGAAATCATATGAATTTTGTCATAAATTTTAGTTATTTTACCAATCAATATAAGCAGAAAATCTAGTAACATAAATATTAGGTTTCAGAATGGTGGTCCTTGTCCATCAAACTATGTTTTTCAGAATGGTGGTCCTTGTCCATCAAACTATGTTTTCTGCAAGTTCGGAATGATCTTAAAAACTTGGCGCAAGAATGCTATGTGCATAGATTAGCTTTTGTTCAATGCATATGTTGATATTCGGAAACTTATGTTTCAAAATTGTGATCCTTCTCCATCTATTATGTTTTATGCACGTGTTGTTATTCAAAAACTTTTAGGGGATGTATTCGATTTAACATTTGACGTGATTTGATTTTCAATGGGGTTTTAGATGATTTCAATAAATTGCAGAGATTTAAGTGATTTTTGTTAAACTACTCTAGAATATCACCTAAAACTATGAGATTTGAGTTTTAATTTTTTTAACTAAGAAATTCTACACAAACACCCTAAAATCACCTGAAAACTTTAAAACTCCACAACTTAAAATATTTTCAATAACACTAGATTTCAGAGTACTTTAAGAAATGTCAAATTCAATAACAGTGGATTTTAAATGAGTTTTTAAAATTCATGTTTCAATAACAGTGAATTTATCATTTTAATACAAATCAGCTGAAACTCTCAGTTGAATACATCCCCTTATTATATATATTAAAAAAACGGTCACTTGTATGGTTTTTGTTGATTTGTTCAATTCTGGATATCAAAACGAAGGATATTGCACAAAGACATCTTCTTAGTCAACGGACATTAATTGAAAAAGAAAAGTTCTAAAACATTTTAGTAATTAAAGAAAAGTTCTAAACCGATTTATACTGCCAACTGTCTTGTTAATAATTTTCCCATTTTTTTTTTTTGTTCCAAAGAATTCTCTAGTTTTTTTCTCGTACAAAGAAATAATATTTACCCATTTTAAACACTTTATGTTCACTTTCGTATGCGTTTGTTTAGCTTTATCAAATTATGTATTTTCGGGACGACGCAGTTTATAGTTTGTTTGACTATAATGAATACTAAAGCTTTAATGAATACTAAAGCTATAATGCCTTATATAGTAAATCACAAGTCACTCAACCAATCTTAATTTGCCACATGGTTCAAGCTTCATTTTTAAATAAAAAAAATCTAAATTAAAAAAATTTGAGACAAAACAGTTTATTTCATCTCTATTTTAAACGAAAAGAAAAAAGCAAAAAAAAAATTTTTATTGCTTCCCATGATCTACACTTTCTCATCGTACATCAAAATCAGTTTTGCAACAAGTTCTTTATAAAATGGTTTCAAATAGTTTATTTCTCCCATGAAGTAACCGCTGCTTTCAACTCTGTCATAATTTTTATTTTGATATTGACAATATCGTATCTTCTCTTGAGAAGACGAATCTTCAAGTTGATGGTGGCGATAAAGTTTAGCAAATGAGTAAGTGATAAAGGGTTTAAGTCTCAGAAATTAATTATGTTATTTGAATTCCTTTTGTTTTTTTGTTTTTTGTTTTACATAGGAATCATCATTGTTACCACATCTTCACGTGACAAGTTTTTTTCTCTAATCAAAGGTCAAGAAGCCGGGAACACCTTTTCATTTTCTTCTATATTTCAGATTGGAACCAAAGAAAAGTGAGATGAAGATATATGATTATTAGATAATTGAAGCAGATTGATGGAGGAGGGTGACAATTTACAGGAAGACTCTCAACCCACATGCTGCTCATTTTTTATTATTAGGTCAGATGCAAAACCTTGACCAATAATTCTTTCTCTATTGTAACAAAAATAAGTGTTGAAAACAATGTTTAGTTGACAAATTATTAAATATTGAATTTGTACAACTTCTAAATGACTAATTTTGATCAGTATTTTATATAATAATCATCATGTGCTTAACATATATAAGCATATCTAGGTGAATTTGTTAAAACAAAAATAAAATAAAATAAATAATTAGTTAAGTATATTTATATCTATAATAATATTAGTCAATCAAGTATAATATTTAAAGTATGCATTATTTCTTTTGATATATTTAGTTTACTAATAAATATACTAAAATATCAAGTTATCATAATTTATTCTCTCCAATTATTCAAAATTTACTTTTATGTAAAATAAATATTGAATTTGTGGTCACAGCAAGTTAAATTAAACTAAAAGAAGAGGTTTTTGTTATTAATTAAGGATAAAGAAAAATTAGTATTTTGAATTTATTAGAAAGCATTGAAAGAATACCCATGCGTAGCATGGGTGAAACATACTAGTGTTATATATTTTAGAAGTATCGTCGTATAAGTAATTGTATTCAAGAGATTCGAACTGAATCGGGTAAAAATATTATTTTTGTTAAAAATATTCGAATTCGTTTCAGATGCATTGGTTATTTAGATATTTTTATGTTCCTACACATCATAATCAAAGTCATTCAGATCCGGGAGGACCCAACTCGAACCCCACACATAAATTTATAATATCCAAGTGAGGCATAATTTCAAAACCCAAAAAAAGTATCCCGAAAAAATAACTTGTATCTGAATGAATGCTCGAATGTCCATACCAAACTGATTTTGTAAATACTATTTAAAAAGAAGCTCTTTCTATATGTTTGGCAAAAATAACGGAAATATATATATATATATATATATAATTATTTAGTAAAATAGTTATATGGAGTGAAACATTAAGTAACAATAAATGTAATACATTTTAATTATTTTGATTTACGTTATTATTTTGTTCACATAAACTATTCCCTTGAATTATGTGTTTGGTTACTAAGATAAAAAAGTTTTAGTAAAACAGATTAAACCGAACTATTAACCATATGCAAAACTCGGTTATTTCACATTTTTGATTTTATAATTTGCACAAAGTTAATGTTCATTAACTAAAAATCTGCAGTATTACTTATAGTAATATAATTAATGATTTTATGTATTGTTAAGTTAAATATAATTAATGATGTGATATATTGTTAAGGTAATATAATTAATGAAATTATTAAAAGGACACTATACTTTCTTTATACTGCTATTCATGTTTCTAAACAATTCTTATTTATACTGCAATCCAATGACACTACTTTTTATATTGCTATCAATGTTTCTAAACAACTCTTATTTATATTGTAATTCATGTTTCCAAACAATTCTCAAATGTAATTTAGTTTTAATAATATTTAATAATATTGATGATACCTCGTTCAACTATGCAGAAATCAACACCGAAATGAACGAGTCTTAAGAAATTCATTAGTAAAAACATCAGAGAAGATTTTTTAAACAATTCGTAGCAAACATATTGGCCAGGATAACAAAGGCTGTGGATTTCTTATATATAGGTTACATCAACAACTAGCAAGTGAGTTCCACCAAAGCAGAGCCAGAACAGAGAAGTAAGTAATCAGTCAGTTCTTCCTTCCTTCGGGGAAGATGATATGGTATCTGCGCCTGCAATCACATTCATCTTTTGAGCTAAACAAAATCCAAATGACTATCAAATTTGGGACTGAAGAGAGAGAGAGAGAGAGAGAGAGAGAGAGAGAGAGAGAGAGAGAGAGAGAGAGAGAGAGAGAGAGAGAGAGAGAGAGAGAGAGAGAGAGAGAGAGAGAGAGAGATATGAACATACGTAGATTTGAAAGATGCACTAGTGACGCCAACAGGTGTGTTGACGGCGACATCTTGGAAAGGACCAGCCATCTTATCCCTTGGGAACCATCCAAGATCTCCTCCTTTTTTCCCTGATGGGCCCTCCAAGTACTCTGCTGCAATCTGAGACAAACAAATCGTTATGAGATTCTCCACCATTATTTATTATTACACACACATCTATGTACATATAGCTAGCCGAAAAACTGAAACTTGCATGTCTCAGTTTGAGGTATTGAAATGGGTTTTTCAGCTGTTATGAACATGTCACAGCTAGAGATGGAAGAACAAAATCACTGGCACGATCTTAGGTTGGATGTTTCAATTCATAAACAAGAAAACAGGAAGCATCATTGGCCTTTGCAAACTCAGCAGGAGGAACCTTGTCACCGTTGATCTTTCCTTGCTTTTCGCATAGTACATGTCTCGCTGAACAAAAAGCCAACACATCAAAACGAGCTTTTGGATACGAAAACACACGGTATCAATCAGACAGAGAGACTGAGTTTAGAAAAACAGACAACCTTTCACATAGGTGCATGTCCCGAGACCATCAGCAGCCTTTCCTGATTTTCCTTTCCCCTTGGAGGAGCTTCATCACTGCCACTGGCTTGCTTTCCCTTACCCTTCCCACCAGCCTTTGCGTCCTTCCCCATCTAGTAAACTCTGCCATAAACAACCCAATATTCGCTTTACTAGTCATCATCAGATTTAAGGGTTTTGACATCACACCTGGAACTAAAACCCTAAAAGCCCTTATACATATATAGTAGAGACTAAATGTAGCTTGCATTCAAATGCAAGTGACTTCGTAAGCTCAGATCCATCAAACTTAGAATGATCACATCACAACAAGAGTTCAGATTAAAAAAAAAATAGTATCTCAACAGGTGGGTAACTGAAACGCGAGGAGCCCATTTAGAATCGGCGAGACCAAAGATAGAATAACATCTCAAATGGGACAACAAATGATCTAGGACGAAGAACACTAAACCCCAGTTTTTAGTATATAAGAGAATCGATCAACAAATAACAAAAGACCATGAATATTTGAATGAAACATGAGCTGAGGAGAGCAGAAGACGATGACTTTACCTTTCAGGTTCTTCTTTCAGCTTCAACGATAGAGCACATAGAAAGAGCTTTTTTTGAGTATTTGATTTTAATAAAACTCAAATTTTATTAAATTTGAGTTTTATGCTAGAGGTTTTTTTGCTTTGATTTGTATGTTTTATGCTACATAAAAATCCCTTTTGAGTAAAATCAAAGGGAATTTAAAATTAAATCAACTAGTTATGCAACATTAATTAGTTAAGCTACATGGATGACAAAAAAAAAATTAGTTATGCTACATTAAAATCAAATCAATTAGTTATGCTACATTAAAATCAAATCAAAAGGAGTTTTTTTTTCCAAATCAAATCCTTTGAGTAAAATCAAAGGGAGTTTTTTTCAGAATCAAAGGGAGTTTTTCCAAGTCAAATCCTTATAAAATCAAATCAATTAGTTAGTTTTATGCTAGATATTAACTAATTGATTTAATTGAGTAAATCCACTAATTGATTTAATTGAGTAAAATCAAATCAGTTATATAATTATGGAGTTTTTTTCAAATCAAATATTTTGAGTAAAATCAAATCAATTAGTTATGCTACATTAAAATCAAAGGGAATTTTATGCTACATAAAAATCCCTTCGATTTTTATGCTTTCTGCTAGATATTTGTTTTTTGAGTATTTGAGTCATTTTATAAAATTTCATATTAGTAAGCTCACGATCCCTCAAGTTCGGTATTCTCTGGTCCATTATCATTACTCATCAATATAACAAATATAAAGATTTTTGTAAGTGGGGTTATTCACTTTATTTTGCAATTTGGCAAGTTTAAAAGCTATGAAAATAACAAAATGAGCTATTTTATAGTTTCAAAATTTTATGATGATTTTGTGTAAAATATATTGAATGTTTTGTAGACTTGTATCATTTTCTATTTGAGATTTCATTTTTTAGCATTAGAGTGAAAATAAATTAATTGTAAAAAAATAATGATATGCATTTTAATCCAATCAAATCATGCCAAAATGTCTTCTGGATTGGAATCCACCAGACCATTTTACGGGTTATATTGACGCTCATTTTGACTAGCGATCGTAAACCAATTTTTTTTGTTTATGTCATTATGTGTAACCATTGTACAAAGCAATATTGTACTAGAGGTTAAAGACTAATTGTTTGAATTTGATCAATAAAAATGTTTTGTTTTGGGCTATGCTTATTAGGATTTTTATCTTAAATGGACATGATTATTTTGAACATAAGGAGGCACAAATTTCCCCAATCACTCCATGAAGATCAAAATAATTTCTTCAGTTTATGAATACAAGCTTTCTTTTTGTCTAATTTTTACCATATTTATTTATTCTTTTTTTTTTTCATATTGTATAGTTTTTTATATTACATAATATTATTATGATTTATTTTTGAATTTACAGTTTATTTTGAAATCACAACTTGCTTATGACATTTAATTAACTAATTATGTTTCAAGTTTCATTTGCTTTTCATATTATAAAATTTAATATAAAAACACAAACTTTTTATTATGAGTTATCCTGATTGATATTTGTTTCACGTTTCACCCAATACAAACTAATTTCAGTTAAAAAGTTATGTAAATATCATATTGTGTAATGAGAAATATGATTTTATTTCATTTTGAAAAAATGATTAATTTTATTATAGATGATTATTTAACAATATATATAACTAGTACTTTTACGTGTATAAAGTGTATATCAGATATCCAAATACTTATTCGATCTTCAATTCAATTTTACTTTGATTTTAGTTTTCACAAGTATAAATAAATAAAACCATTCGACTATATGTATGTGTGCTCCAATTCGATTCTTCATTTTTTGCCTAGATTACAAGATTAAGAAGCTTAAAATTTGTGGTTAGTGTTACTATATTGTATAACTTGGCATTAGTATTTGTACACAAAAAAATAAAAACTTTCTTTGTGAAAATTATTGTTTATTTATACTAATAAACCACCATCAATATTACAAATCTAGTGTTTTCATAAGGACATAAAAATTGTGTTAGTTTGATCTATAAGATCCTTATCCAGTGAATCTTGAAGCAAGTGTGTTAGTTTTGAGTTCATGATAGTTAATAACTGGAAAAGCGTTCAATTTGATAATTGATGATTTGTGAATTTTAATAGATTTGTTTGTTTGTCTAAAAACTAATGGATCTGTTCTTTTGTGTAAGAACTAATGGATTTGTGTTGGTTTAGTTAATGAACTTTTTTGTGAGTTAAAAAAATCTAGGCCAGATCGGAATTTAATCTCTTTTAGTTCTCTAGGCACACAAAAAATCTCAAGCAATCTCTTTTATTCTGTGTGGACCTCTTATACATACCATTACAATCTAACCAACTTTTATTAAAAAATATATATAAATTAAAACCCAAAATACGTTAGTGAATGTCTTCTTCTTCATCCTCCATAAAATCTCAAAAGCAAGTTTTAATTTCTAAATTATTCCTTTCGACCTTTTTTGTTGTTGAAATTTCTTTAGATTGTTTCATTGTTTCTTTTGATTTTACTTTTTCTGTGTTGTTGTAAATTTTCCATTAGCTATGCACAAATTTTTTATTTATTTAATTTATATTTCAACTGAGAGAACCCGGTAGATTTAATTTAATTTATGCGAATAAGATTTTATGCCGAAAAGAAAATAATTTTCTCGGAAAATGATTGTGGTAGTTGGAGATAGTTTTTTTTTTTTTTTTTTTTTTTTTTTTTTCACCGTAAAAATACTTCATTTCATTCCAAAGAACCATACAAAAGCCCACATGAAGGCGGCTGCTAGAACCCATACCAGGGCGACTTAAAACTTAAACTAGGAGATGAATAGACAAACCCCATACACAAGAGCCCACATAAAGGCGGCAGCTAAAACCCACACAGGGGGAACTTACGGTACCAAAACAAAAGACCATAGTCGACACTAATATTAGATAAAAGCTAAAAATACACGATAGCGATCAGAAAGTTAATTTATCAGATTTAAAACCTTTATAAAGGCTATTGATCGGGGATTGCCGCTGCTACCCATAGCCAGTAGGCAGCCACACGATAACCTCCACCTCCTGCACCACGACTTATCGCTGCTGCACACGCACGCCAAACGATACCGTCCAAGAACCAAAACACTGCAACTTCATGACCCAACAGGCAGAAACGTTACTCGATCCATACAACCTTTGGATACGGGTGCGACGCGCTTCGCGTCCACTTCCTCCTAGAAGTCCAGTGAATTATCGGGAGAAGAAAGAATCGCCGAATTAGGTTTCCAATGTTGATCATTCTCCAAGAAAAGACGAGGACGATGCTCATGATTTTTCGACAAGACAGTATAAAAGAAAAACAGTCAATAAAAAAACAAATATTTTAAATTAATTAAATACTATAAGAAAATTAGGGTAAACCACTTTGAGTGTGAGAGGCTGTGAGCACTTGAGCAGCATAGAGAATTAGGAAATGGAAATGCGTAATTATAAAGCGTTTTTGGTTGTTTATCTATGCGATAGCATCTAATAGTGAAAAAATGATTAAAACGCAGTTTGATTGACGTCTCTTTTCAAAAAAATGTCGAAACATATAAAAATAAAAAGTAATGGAAATGTGGGTAATCGAAGTCCGTGCCTCTCGCATGCAAAGCAAGCGCTCTACCATTTGAGCTACATCCCCAATTGGTATATCCAACCGTTCATAATATTATATTACGTAAGCACTACGTCATAAAGGAGCGAAAAATTCGTTAAGTTAGTTATAAATAATTGCAGGAATTGCGCAGACATTAGACACCTCGGATCTAAAGGTTGAGATTCAGTCTTCTTCCGCCATTCGCGAACCATCTTCAAACCTCTTATTATATACTTATTTTTCCCCTCTTTCCCGACACAACAGAAACCAAGATCTCTGTTTCCCACACATTATCGTGACAAAAGATGTCGTCAGGATCCGACAAAGAGAGAGAGACATTCGTCTACACGGCTAAGCTCTCCGAACAGGCCGAGCGATACGACGGTACGTTAAATCAATATATTCTTTAATATCTTACAAGAATCAAAAGTTACAAAGTTATGGTAATGATATTGCAGAGATGGTTGAGACGATGAAGAAAGTGGCGAAAGTGGACAGCGAGCTGACGGTAGAGGAGAGGAATCTGTTGTCTGTTGGTTACAAGAACGTGATCGGAGCAAGGCGAGCCTCGTGGAGGATCATGTCGTCGATCGAGCAGAAGGAAGAGTCTAAAGGCAACGAGACAAACGTGAAACACATCAAGGGTTATCGCCAAAAGGTAGAAGACGAGCTCGCTGATATCTGTAAAGACATTCTTTCCATCATCGATCAACATCTCATCCCTCACGCTACCTCTGGTGAAGCCACTGTTTTCTATTACAAGATGTAAGAAAGAAACGAAACACTCTTCTTCTGTATCATTATCTGTAAACGAAATTCAACTTGATTCGAAATGTTTTGTAGGAAAGGAGATTATTACCGTTACTTGGCTGAGTTTAAGACCGAGCAAGAGAGGAAGGAAGCCTCTGAACAGTCGCTCAAAGGCTATGAGGTATTTATCTAAACAAGTTCATTCTCAGACATTTGTTAAAGGTTCTGATAGGCTTAAACTTTGATTAGGCTGCAACACAAGCTGCAAGCACTGACCTTCCTTCCACCCACCCGATTCGTCTTGGTCTTGCTCTTAACTTCTCTGTTTTCTACTATGAGATCATGAACTCTCCTGAAAGGTCTCAATTCATTTTTCAACAAATATCATTACCAAAATGAAATATACCATCAGGTGTCAACTAATGTGAATGTTGCAGAGCTTGCCATTTGGCCAAGCAAGCCTTTGATGAGGCGATTGCGGAGTTGGATACGCTAAGTGAGGAGTCTTACAAGGACAGCACTTTGATCATGCAGCTCCTTAGAGACAATCTCACCCTCTGGACTTCTGATCTTCCTGAAGATGGAGGTCTGTCTCAAAATCACAACACGTGATTTAATGACTCAAAAACCAACTGGTTGGTTTATTTGAGAATTAAGAATGAATATTTCTTCTTTTGTTTTAGGAGAGGACAACGTCAAGTCTGATCAAGAACATTGCAAGATCATAGAAGCCACTGATGTAATAAAACTGATTAACATTAGTCTTAGGTTGTGCTAAGCTAATGTGGTTTGCCTTTTTGTTTCTTTGTTTCAGAAATGATCAGAGGCTTTGGAAGTTGAATTGAGTTTAGATTAAACTCCACATCTTGGTTTCGTCAGGGAGATGAGACAAATGAATTCAAATTTTATAATGTTCTTTTTTCTTAATTACTTTTTTTTTTTTCTTCTTTCTTTTGTTGTCAATCTCATTATATCAAATGTCTTTGATGTTATTGTGACTTGATCTGATATGTTTTGACTATTTATAATATACAGCACAATCAACTGTATTATTAGAAACACCCAAACAAACACAACACTGGCTCTAAGTGTCATCATGAAAAGATCAGTAATGCTCTCTGATGGTTCTATATTAATACTACTGCATACTATAGAATAAGAGCTGAGGACAAACCTAATCAACTATATACAAAAAAGATGGGTGAGAATGAAGCAAAGACCACTAATCCTTCTTATTCTGTTTATGTCATTGTTCTTCCTTATCAAAGTAACTCTGCGGCAAGGTGAAGTCTTCTTCGTGGTTAAGAATGTCAATGTCCTCATCATCTGATTTCTGGTAAAAGATTAAACCATCAGCACCATTCTAAAGCAGGCCATGAGCCAACTTAGAAACATAATAGTCAATGATTGTGTTGTAATGACTAACTCACCAGCATCTCAATGTTGTAGAAACGATCCAGAAGCTGCAGAACCTCATCCGCTGTGAACTGTCGATCAAAGCTATGGACAGAAAACAGTTGAGAGAAAGGTTCAGACAAATATCAATATCAATTTAGAACTCAGGAAAATGTCATACAAACCTTCTGCCGAGGTATTCCATCAGACCGTAAAGAACAAAGTGACGATGTATGCCTGCCACACCACATTACAACATAATCCCATTAGTAGAAAGCAAGAAAATTGATTCCTTTTTAGTAAAGGTTTATGCTTTCTTGATTTCTTGGCCTAAGGATCAAGATTTGCAAAATTTGAAAAAACTTGCCTCGGAGTTTAACGGGAGGATAGATTTCAAGCGCTTCTAATAACGTGAGCTCCAATTCAACCTGTGATTGCTCCTGAGAATCAATCAATCCAAGAACTATTACGATCACACATAACAAGAAGATGAGTAAATGGCAGATAAAAGAAGAGAGAAACCTTGGAGAGAGAAGAAGCGGAGGAAGGTAGAGCTTTGCAGGGAGAGAGTACGGACATGCCGTCTTGTTCTTCTTCTTCTTTCTCTTTACCTCTGTCAACTTCGTCATCTCTTCCACCCATCTTGTCCCCTTTCTTCAGTCCGTTTAGGGTTTCGTGAATTTGATCCCAGGTGAACTGTGTTCTGAAAGCTGTGTTGTTGTGAATTGTGATGCAGAGCTTCTCGAGAAGCCCACCTGGATCTCTAAATTGGGCCGGCTAATTCTTAAGGCCCATAAAATGTATTCCTTCTAATTCACCTCCGGTTTATAAGTCTCAACTATACCGGTACACAATTACAATATCCAAGGATAACGAAGATCAAAAAAAGCATAGGATTTGGTGGTTAGTGTACTGCATTATAATATTACCAACATAAATTTCAAGTTTACGTATTGTATTTTTTAGATAATAGGGTTTAACAATAAACATAACTAATATTTTAAGGTTTAAGGTACATAGGGGGGGGGTGTTATTGTAGATAGAGTCTAGGTGAATTATAAAATTTTGAAACTCCATCATTATTGGTAGATGGAATTTTAAATTCTTAGTAAACTTCATTGTTATTGGTTTAAAGATTTTTAAAAAAGGGGGGGGGGGGGGGAGGGTTATTGGTAGATAGAGTCTAGGTGAATTATAAAGTTTTGAAAATCCATCATTATTGGTAGATGAAATTTTAAATTCTTAGTAAACTCCATTGTTATTGGTTTAAAGATTTTTAAAATCTATTCAAAATCTTTTGTTATTCAAAAAGTTTACTTAGGATTGATTTTTTAATTCTATCAAACTCTATTGTTATTGGGATATAAATTCTTTATTTTTTTACTCATGAGACTCAACTTTGAAAATCTGATGTATACCCATAAGAGTTTTAAAATCCATATAATAGAAAACACACTTTTGATTCCGTAGCGTTACACAAACAAGTAATAATTTCAACATTTGCCCATTTATTTCAAAACTGTAACAAGAAGAAAATCATATACAAAGAAAAAAAGCAGCGATGATGTTCTTACACCATAACAAGAAGCATCAATGCTTGAGTGTCATCATCTTGGCAGAATAGCGTAAGCAATAGTGGTGGAAAGCTGTCTTTCATGGCTGACGATCCTTCTTTCTACCAACTCATTCTTCGAGGCGCAGCTCCTATCGTTGCCATGGACAGAAAATGTACCCAACACTCATTTATCATTTTCGAAACATTCATCATCTCCTTGTGTCTTTTCGTAGTGGAAATTGGATCACATGGGTGAAGGAAGGACTGAGGTGGCTCAACTCATTGCTACTACTGTTACTAATTAAGGAACATCGATTCCAATTGTACGAAGCAACATGAGGTCCAAGATGGCTACAATAGATTATCCTCAAGAGTTGATCTCGATCGATCTTGTGACTTGATTCGGCCACGAAGATTTCTCAGGGACTTGTTGTACATCATCTCTGACCCGTATATCATCTCTTACTATCGTCTCTACTTACAGAGAGCTTTTAAAAAATTGTAAAGTTTTCTAAAAAAACTTTTACATATTTACTTAATTAATAGGCTTTATAAAAAAAAAACAAAATGTATGCAAATCTATGAAGATCAATCACAATCAATGGAAATCTATGTAAACTATTTGTTAAGTTTACTTAACTTTTAAAAGTCCATCAACTTTTAAAATCACTAAATTCCATACAAATTCTTGTTTGAATAAGCCCTTCTAAATTTGCATGTGCTTTATAAATAGTTTCGGAACAAGAAACGCTCTCTTATTTCAGGTATTTATATATTATTTGATTTTTGGTTCGGTTTCAGAATTAGATAAATAGGAACTCGTTCAAGTATTGGTATCGATGAGTTTAGAATCTATTTTTCAGGTTAGTGTTACTGTATTGTATAACTTGCCTTCAGGCACGACTACTTGTACACAAGAAACAAGGCTTTATTTATGAAAATTGTAATAAACCCAACATCGTGTTTTTTATAAGGATATCAAGGAATATTCAAAAAGTTTTGACATGTATTGGTCAACGCTGCCTGAAAGTATCTGCATAGAGACTAGCTATCCTAAACCCAACTCATTTTGTATCCAACATTAAAAAAAAACGAACCATGTAATGGAAAAATCAGGTTAGAGACTCAAACCAAACGTATACACAGTGAATCAATGAAACACCGGGAAATAGTCCATAGCTTTAAAATATTCGATGAACCTAAGCTTCATTCATACCTTGCTCCTCACAAGAGTTTCTGCAAAAATGGAGAAGACCAAACACACTTGATGAGATGGTCACAGTTTGATTCCTCTGTAGCAAGAAACTGAGGTTTCCTTATTACAACCAGTCATTTTGTTATATCGTTGCATTATGCACGCCCCCTGGAGTAATCCATGTTGAAAAGCATATTCCTGCGGTTCTATGATCCCATCCTGATTTGAAACTTCTTGGCCAGTGAGTCCACCTGAACATCCTTTTTATAGTCTAGTTCCCTGAGACATCTCCTTCTTAGATTTTCCAATGTCTCCTTTGACGGTTCAATTCCAGCATTAATCTGTTGATCCAAAAACCATGAATTTGTTTCTCACAACACAAATCTTTCTGCCATAGTGGTTCGGTTTTCAATTCTGGTTTACCATGTCATCACTGACGGCCATAGCTGACCTGGGATCCCGGTTAATGAGATGAGCATCAACCAGCAATGAATACGTCCGGGCATCAGGTTTAACTCCTTCTCCAGCCAGATGAGTGTATACTTTTGATATCTTGCATATTTACATTGTTTTGTCCATTTATTCATGTGCATTTTCATCATATAGATTAGGATTTAGCCATGTCTAGGTTGCATTTTGCATACATATGTCTCTATTAGGTATTGGAGTACCACATGGAGTTCCTGGAGACATTTGGGTGCATTTGGAGCTCAAAGGAGGTGATTAGAGTGATCTTTGGACGAGCACTGTCTGGAGCGACTACATGAAGTCGCTGTGCACCACATCCCGGAGCGACTTTCCCAGAGCGACCGCACGAAGTCGCTCGCGTTTTCACGTCCGGAGACACACAGATTTGACCCTGAAGCGACCTCCCAGAGCGACGTGCCGAAGTCGCTCCCGATGTTCAGAGCGACCTGTTGGAGCGACACACCAAGGTCGCTCGCGTCCTCTCGTCCAGAGACACCAAAATCGAGCATCCTGGAGCGACCTCTCAGAACTATCTACCAAGGTCGCTCCAAGCCAGAGCGACCAGCCCAGAGCGACTATCTCAAGTCGCTCCAGCCAGAGCGACCAGCCAGAGCGACCAGCCAGAGCGACCAGCTCAAGTCTCTCGCGTTTTGAAGGGGCGAGACACGAAGAAACGCATCGGGAGCGACCTCCTGGAGCGGCTATGCTAGGTCACTCCGCGTGTTTTGCTTGGACGATTTTTATGTTATTTCAGGGGCCTTTTGGTCATTTGTTTTGTTGTTTTTATATTGCCTAAACCTAAGTTAAGTACTTAGGTAATCGATGGGAGGCAGAGAATCTTTTTTCTGGAGAACAACTAGTAAAAACTTCTTTTGATTCAGATTTCATTGCTTTCATCTTGTGTTCTTGTTGATTTCTTATCTATTCCTCTACATGACTAATCTGAAATCCAATATGGGTTTAAGAGGAATCATGGAGATTAGTGAGTAATTACTTTTTGAATTCATGGGTTAGGGATATTAAGGGTGATTAGGTTAGTTCTAGGATGTTTTAGTGTAGATCATTCTTGTTCCTTGCTAGTAGAGTATTCATAATGCATCTTCTGAGTTGGCCACTCAAAAGTTAATCAATAGGCATTTCCCACCCAAAAGGTGTTTGATGAAATGCCCGAGACAACTCTCCTAGGCTTTTAGTATACTTTGCCAAAGACATTTGTTGTTAAAGGTGCTAAGATAGCTAATAGACTTGTTAGTACTGATTGCTTTCACATTATTCAACCAAATACATTTGATGGTTGAGATATGTTAGCAAATGAGTATTCATCTAGACATAGAGCTTGCTTAGAATTGTGTCTAGGCTTAAGATCGATAGTTTGATTGATCATTTGCCATCCTTAGTTCGATACTTGATCACCCAAGATCTAATCCCTATGCCCATGAGTTATCTTTTCCCTTAGTCAAGAAAGTATCATTCTGTAATTGCTTTCTAGTATTAGTAGTAGTTTCAAACCCATCTAAATCATTGGTTGCACTTAGATTAAGTGAGTACTTGCATTCTCGGTGCTTTGATATCCCTCAGAACTGGTTCGACAATCATTTATACTACAACATTTGTATTAGGAGACTTGAAAACTCCTAACATCAACTTTTTGTACGCTCAGAAGTCTGCAAAGCAAACAAGCTTGTGATTGTTCTTCCAAAGAAATAAAAATACTAAAGAGAGACAATCATATGACATGGAAACATCACCTTCTTGACCTTCCCAAATGCATATATTAAAGCATTGTATGATGATATCTTGCATATTTACATTGTTTTATCCATTTATTCATGTGCATTTTCATCATATAAATTAGGATTTAGTCATGTCTAGGTTGCATTTTGCATACATATGTCTCTATTAGGTATTGGAGTACCACATGGAGTTCCTGAAGACATTTGGGTGCATTTAGAGCTCAAAGGAGGTGATTAGAGTGATCTTTGGACGAGCACTGCCTGGAGCGACTACATGAAGTCGCTGTGCACCACATCCCGGAGCGACCGCACGAAGTCGCTCGCGTTTTCACGTCCGGAGACACACAAATTTGACCCTGGAGCGACCTCCCAGAGCGACGTGCCGAAGTCGCTCCCGATGTTCAGAGCGACCTGTTGGAGCGACACACCAAGGTCGCTCGCGTCCTTTCGTCTGGAGACACCAAAATCAAGCATCCTGGAGCGACCTCTCTGAGCGACCTACCAAGGTCGCTCCCAGCCCAGAGCGACTATCTCAAGTCGCTCCAGCCAGAGTGACCAGCCAGAGCGACCAGCTCAAGTCGCTCGCGTTTTGACGGGGCGAGACACGAAGAAACGCGTCGGAAGCGACCTCCTGGAGCGGCTATGCTAGGTCGCTCCGCGTGTTTTGCTTGGACGATTTTATGTTATTTCAGGGGCCTTTTGGTCATTTTTTTTGTTGTTTTACATTGCCTAAACCTAAGTTAAGTACTGTGGGAAGCCATTGGAGGCAGAACAATCTCTTTTCTAGAGAACAACTAGTAAAACTTCTTTTGATTCAGATTTCATTGCTTTCATCTTGTGTTCTTGTTGATTTCTTATCTATTCCTCTACATGATTAATCTGAAATCCAATATGGGTTTAAGAGGAATCATGGAGATTAGTGAGTAATCACCTTTTGAATTCATGGGTTAGGGAGATCGAGGGTGATTAGGTTAGTTCTAGGTTGTTTTAGTGTAGATCATTCTTGTTCCTTGCTAGTAGAGTATTCATAATGCATCTTCTGAGTTGGCCACTCAAAAGTTGATCAATAGGCATTTCCCACCCAAAAGGTGTTTGATGAAATGCCTGAGACAACTCTCCTAGGCTTTTAGTATACTTTGCCAAAGATATTTGTTGTTAAAGGTGCTAAGATAGCTAATAGACTTGTTAGTAATGATTGCTTTCACATTATTCAACCAAAGACATTTGATGTTTGAGATATGTTAGCAAATGAGCATTCATCTAGACATAGAGCTTGCTTAGAATTGTGTCTAGGCTTAAGGTCGATAGTTTGATTGATCATTTGCCATCCTTAGTTCGATACTTGATCACCCAAGGTCTAATCCCTATACCCATGAGTTCTCTTTTCCCTTAGTCAAGAAAGTATCATTCTGTAATTGCTTTCTAGTATTAGTAGTAGTTTCAAACCCATCTAAATCATTGGTTGCACTTAGATTAAGTGAGTACTTGCATTCTCGGTGCTTTGATATCCCTCAGAACTGGTTCGACAATCATTTATACTACAACATTTGTCTTAGGAGCCTTGAAAACTCTTAACATCAAATTGGCGCCGTTGCCAAATTCTGAGTAGATTTGAACATTGAGATTTAGTCACTTACTTGAGACTAAGTCATTTTTATTTTTTTTTGTTACTGATTCTCCTTCTTCACCTCCCTTTCATCTACAGGTGTATGAACTTGCGGAGCAGGGGTCCATCAAACCTAGTTCCAAAAGCCGCAGACATCAGAGCTTTAGAGAGAGAGTGTGCTAGAAAGAGAAGAGAAGAAGACCAACAGTCTCACTTGCAGAGATTGGATACTGATATGGGAGACATACCTCAAAATGATGCCAACAACGTTCCACAAAACCAACAGCGAGCAGCTCGACCCATTGGCACTTATGACCGCCCTAACATTCATGGTCATAGATTGGGAATCCGAGCACCCGCCGTGGCAGCCAACAACTTTGAGATCAAATCAGGACTCCTCAACGTGATCGAGAACAACAAATATCATGGCTTGGCTTTAGAGGACCCATTCGATCACTTGGACAAGTTCGACAGCTACTGTGGGTTGTCAAAAACCAATGGTGTGTCCGAAGATGCCTTAAAGCTCAAGCTACTCCCTTTCTCTTTGGGGGATAAGGCACGTCAGTGGGAGAAGTCTCTACCCAGCGACTCTATCACCACTTGGGATGACTGTAAGAAAGCATTCTTGGAGAAGTTCTTCTCTACTTCAAGAACTGCTAAGCTGAGAAATGAGATTTCTAGCTTTCAACAGAAGAACTTGGAAGGCTTCAGTGAAGCCTGAGAAAGATTCAAGGGCTACCAAGCTCAATGCCCACACCATGGTTTCTCTAAGGAGAGCTTGCTGAACACATTCTACCGTGGTGCTCTTCCTAAGTACATGGCCAGACTGGATACAACTAGCAATGAGTACTTCTTGGGGAGAACTGAGGAAGATGCAGATGAGCTGGTTGACAACATGGTAAAGAGTGATGCAGTCTACAGTGGAGACCATGACAGAGGCAGTCGAACATATGATAAGCAGACGAGGAAGGAGTTGAAAGCTCTACAGGATAAGATAGACATCCTCATTGCTGATAAAGCCACCCAAGAGCAGCTGCACTTTGTTGGTAACCCAAACCAAGAGACACCACCTGTTGTCCATGAGGTTGAGGGTTTGGAAGGTCAGGAAGAGCTGTGTTTCATCAACAACAATGGTAGCTGGTACAAAAAAGAGCTCAACTTTCAGTACAACAACTACCAACAGAAATCCTATCCCAACAACCAACAGAGTGGTTATCCGCCTAGAAACAACCAGCAAGGCAGCTATCAGCCTCAGCAAAACCCCTCGTATGGTTCCTCTGCTCCTCAAGAGAGCAGCACTGATACCTTACTGAAATAAATCTTGGAGTCTCAGACTAGAAGTGCGAAGCATGTTGGTTATGAGTTGAAGAACCTTCATTCCAAGATTGATGGGAGCTACAATGAGCTCAACAACAAATTCTCACATCTTGCTTCTACAGTCAAGAATTTAGAGAATCAGTTTGCTTCCATGAACACTCACCAGAATCGCCAGCAAGGATCTCTACCTGGAAAATCTGACCAAAACCCCAAGGAGGCCAAAGCTATCACCCTTAGGAGTGGTAAGCAGTTACCTCCTACAACCCTCACCAGGGATGCTGAGAAACTAGGTGAGGAGGTGGCCATCAACTTAGATGATGAAGTGGTGATTGTTGATGAGAAAATCAATGATGAAATCTTGGAGAAGATTGTGGAAGCCAAAGGTAAAGGAAAGGTTGGGGAAGAGAAGAAAACAGTGAAAGATGGTGAAGTTGTTGCTCCAGCAAGTGAGAATTCTTTTGTTCCTCCTCCCTATGAACCCAAACTTCCATTCCCTGGTAGATTCAAGAGGCAGCTGCTAGAGAAGTACAAAGCTCTGTTTGAGAAGCAAATGAGTGAAACTCAGGTTGCAATGCCCATCATCGATGCTTTCATGTTGATTCCTCAATACAACATGTTCCTGAAAGATGTTGTAGCTGCAAAGAAGAAGGAGATGGAAGGCATGATGATTGTTACCCATGAGTGCAGTGCCATCATCCATAGGCTTGATGTTCCAGAGAAGTTAGAGGATCCAGGATGCTTCACACTACCTTGTGCTCTTGGACCTATGGTATTTGAGAAATGTCTCTGCGATTTGGGAGCTAGTGTCAGCTTGATGCCTTTGTCTGTTGCAAAGAAGCTTGGATTCACTCAGTACAAGAAGTGTAGACTCTCTCTGGTGTTAGCTGATCGTTCAGTGAAGTACCCTGTGGGCATCTTAGAGGACCTCCCTGTGAAGATTGGAAGGTATGAGATACCTACAGATTTTGTGGTGCTTGAGATGGGTGAGGAGGCTCAAGACCCACTGATTCTTGGAAGGCCATTCTTAGCTACAACAGGAGCAATTGTTAATGTGAAAGAGGGCACGATTGATCTCCATTTGGGTAAAGGGCATGTTCTCCACTTTGACATCAAGGGGAAAATGAAGAAACCAACTGTGTTCGGGCAAGCCTTCTACATTGAAGAGATGGGCACTCCTGCTGATGAGCACCTTGAAGAGTTACCACCTGAGGACGACGAGGAGTGAGCATCTCCCTCTACTCATTCCCCATAAAAGGTAACCCACCACACTCCCTTGTATATACCAGTTCATATTTTGCACTGTAGTTGTCTTTTGGGTATCTCTCTCTCACTCACACAGAGACTGTGTGATTTAAGTGTGGGGGAGGTACCAAGTATTTGATCACGTTTGCTTTGATGTTGTTTCTTTGAGTCATGCATTGCATACCTATGTGTATAAAAAAAATCATTTAGTTTGCATCATTTGCATTTCTAGGAGAGTCTAGAGCATATAGGTTGCATTTACTTGCATTGGGAGCAATGATTTGAAATGCCTTGTAAAGAACATTACTTTGCACCTGAGTAGCTTATGCACCTCTCAAAAACACTTGTATGCTTCGAGCCTTGAAAACTCTTCCTGAAACTTGTTGATTGCTGAAACTCAACCTTTGAAGCCAACTATAACCTTGTTTGAACTGAACGAACTTAATGCTTCTTGCTTATGGTCCCTTGTGTACTGAGTCATGGATATACACACTTGAGTTGTCACATCCTTTATGCCAATCTTTTTGACAAACTCGAGTGGTACACCATTCCCAAAACCCTTCCCTCCTTTTGAGTTTTCATTATTTGATGAGTGAGGCCTTTTTCGGAAAGCCTTACATGTGCATAATGTTGAGAGTATCGGGAACAACAATGCTTGGTATTCATTCTTGCTAGATTAGGCACTCTATTGTCTAGCTATATGTGGGGGTGAGTGTTGTGGCTATGGTTTGGAAGCATGAAAAGTTCGAAGGAAAAGAATAGACTCTTTGTGTTTCAATGGATAATCTTATTGGAATTAATAGATAAATGTCTAGCTCGAGTTTATGAAAAGTCTTGACCCCCGAAAAAAAAAAAATTTTGAGAAAAAAAAAGAAGGGGGCTAGCAAAGTTGTTTAGAGCTAAGATTTGTTTAGAAGTTGAGAAAATCCTTTATAGATTTCAAAGAAAAAGAGTTTTATGTGCAAAGTATTCTTGGGATCTTTTGGTGAGAGATGGGAGTTGAGTTTGACATTGGAAAGTGATTGTGTAACTTGTACGTTTGGGAAAAGGGTAGAACAATGGAGATTGAACATTGTATGCATGAGTTGGTCCCTTTCTTAGATATATTATGTGCAATGTCAAAGCTACTTGTTTTGAGAGTAAACCACTTTAAAAGATCATGGATTTTGAACCTCTTGACCCACTTGAATAAAAGCCTTCCCTTACGCAACCAAATGATTTGGACCAATTGACCATTTGCAAGAATTCACTTGATGCTATGCTTAATGAACTTGAGAGTTGGCTGATTTGCATGTGTGAATGCATGATGATGACTGTAGGGATGAAAAGAGTTGAGATAGGCCTAGAGAAGCTAGAGTATAATAAGAGAGGGTGTACTAATGCTGAATTTAGATGTTGATTTGAGTGCTTTGTGTGTTTCTTTTGGCTATGAGCTCCCACCTTCAAACCTCTCTCCCTATAAGTTCTAGAAAGTTCACTTGAGGACAAGTAAAAGAATAAGTTTGGGGGAGTTGATATCTTGCAAATTTACATTGTTTTATCCATTTATTCATGTGCATTTTCATCATATAGATTAGGATTTAACCATGTCTAGGTTGCATTTTGCATACATATGTCTCTATTAGGTATTGGAGTACCATATGGAGTTCCTGGAGACATTTGCGTACATTTGGAGCTCAAAGGAGGTGATTAGAGTGATCTTTGGATGAGCACTGCCTGGAGCGACTACATGAAGTCGCTGTGCACCACATCCCGGAGTGACTTTCCCAGAGCGACCACATGAAGTCGCTCACGTTTTCACGTCTGGAGACACACAGATTTGACCCTGGAGCGACCTCCCAGAGCGACGTGCCGAAGTCGCTCCCGATGTTCAGAGCGACCTGTTGGAGCGACACACAAAGGTCGCTCGCGTCCTCTCGTCCGGAGACACCAAAATCGAGCATCCTGGAGCGACCTCTCAGAGCGACCTACCAAGGTCGCTCCCAGCCCAGAGCGACTAGCTCAAGTCGCTCCAGCCAGAGCGACCAGCCAGAGCGACCAGCTCAAGTTGCTCGCGTTTTGACGGGGCGAGACACGAAGAAACGCGTCGGAAGCGACCTCCTGGAGCGGCTATGCTAGGTCGCTCCACGTGTTTTGCTTGGACGATTTTTATGTTATTTCAGGGGCCTTTTGGTCATTTGTTTTGTTGTTTTACATTGCTTAAACCTAAGTTAAGTACTTTGGGAAGCCATTGGAGGCAGAACAATCTCTTTTCTAGAGAACAACTAGTAAAACTTCTTTTGATTCAGATTTCATTGCTTTCATCTTGTGTTCTTGTTGATTTCTTATCTATTCCTCTACATGATTAATCTGAAATCCAATATGGGTTTAAGAGGAATCATGGAGATTAGTGAGTAATCACCTTTTGAATTCATGGGTTAGGGAGATCGAGGGTGATTAGATTAGTTCTAAGATGTTTTAGTGTAGATCTTTCTTGTTCCTTGCTAGTAGAGTATTCATAATGCATCTTCTGAGTTGGCCACTCAAAAGTTGATCAATAGGCATTTCCCACCAAAAGGTGTTTGATGAAATGTCTGAGACAACTCTCCTAGGCTTTTAGTATACTTTGCCAAAGACATTTGTTGTTAAAGGTGCTAAGATAGCTAATAGACTTGTTAGTAATGATTGCTTTCACATTATTCAACCAAAGACATTTGATGTTTGAGATATGTTAGCAAATGAGCATTCATCTAGACATAGAGCTTGCTTAGAATTGTGTCTAGGCTTAAGGTCGATAGTTTGATTGATCATTTGCCATCCTTAGTTCAATACTTGATCACCCAAGGTCTAATCCCTATGCCCATGAGTTCTCTTTTCTCTTAGTCAAGAAAGTATCATTCTGTAATTTCTTTCTAGTATTAGTAGTAGTTTCAAACCCATCTAAATCATTGGTTGCACTTAGATTAAGTGAGTACTTGCATTCTCGGTGCTTTGATATCCCTCAGAACTGGTTCAACATTCATTTATACTACAACATTTGTCTTAGGAGCCTTGAAAACTCTTAACATCATACGATTCAATATTAGGATTCAGCCCAAACGAATCACTTATTGCAGCAAACTTCTAATAAGCACGATCAAGATCCCATGTGTTTGCACAGCCAAGAATTATACAGTTTAGAGCAGCAACAGACTTATATGGAATATCACCTTGACTCAATGTCTCCAACTGAAAGTATACCTGGTGGATTATGTGACATTGCAAGGTCAGAGAACTTAAACGCTTTATCTATCTAACACCACAACTCTCAAATGTAACAACATTCAGACCATGATGTAAAAGATAGTCGAGTTATACTTCATCCAAGGACTCCAGAGCTTTCTTAGAGAATGCCACAACCAGATATACGGATGTAAAAGGTGAGAGTATAACATGGTTATTATTTTTATATTTTAATTAAATAAACAAAAATAGAAATACTGCTAACCAAAAAGAATTAATTTTAAATTTCAATTATGAGTGATACGTAAAAAATAGTCACTATAATGACTTTTATTTTAATATTTAATAGATGTGTAATACAATTTATACGATATATAAATCTTTCTAATTATTTTATTCAACTATAAATAGAGTCATAACCCTTTACAAATGATTTTATAATTTCATAATTATATATTTTATAAATTAATTTATAAACTTCTATAAATTACTTACATCCTCTTATAATAATTTAAAATTTTATGATAACTCAATATAAATAATTTTATAATATTTTTTATAATTTTTAATTATTTATAAAGCATGTATGGACTTTATAGGACATTAATAGTTATTATAATACTTTATATACAAATAGAATAACTTTATATAAGATTATAAAATCATTTATACGATTTCTATAAAAAATTCATTCATTATTACTCTTTCTATATTTTGACAATTAGTTACCATAAATCATTAATATTATGTAGATTATTTATAATATTATGTAGATTATTTGGCAAGTAATATTAATTTTTATAAACTCACTTTTTATTTTTAGATTTAACTTAAAATAAATGAAAAATTTAAATCATGGATCAATCAAATTATAACAATTTTAAAGCTTCACTAATGATCGACACGTAAGCAAAAATTACTTAAATGATTTCTCAATTAATATATATAGTATGATAGTAGGATATTCACCATATAGATTAATGAAAATATTCTATTATTTATTTTCAATAGTTGATTTACTTATGTTTTCATTAAAAATATTTATTTTTCCTCTTTCTTGCTAAAAATATGGTTTATTGTTTTTCAACAATTAGTTTCGTTTATTTCCTTTTCTTTAATGTTGGTTTTTCCCCAAATAAAAATATAATTATATGTTTTATTTTAAAATATTTATTAACTGCATCTTTATTTATCTCAGTAGTTAGATTGAAATAAAAACTAAAATGAATAAATAACATTACTTCGAAAAAGGATTTTTACTGGACTTGATCATAGTAGTCGACTTCTACATGTATTGTCGTTTTCGACTACATTCCAAAGCTGTGGAGACTACAACGAATGCTTGCTATCAGAAGACATGTCTTACGAGTTGATTCTTTTCCTACATTTATTAAGAATCTTTTCAACTTCATACTTGCTGGTCATGTGGTTGGCAGTTTCTGATATCTTTTGAGTATTCACGTATGTCCATATTTTCAATTTTTTTTTTATTTTTACTTTAATATATAGTCCTCTTTTCTGACACTTAAATTACTTAGGTTGTTCTAACCTAAGTAATTATTAAATTTAGTCAAATAAATATTGTTTGTGTTGACTAGTATTGACTTAATAAATTTAGAATTCATATGTTATGCTATGTAAATACTCAAATTTAATCATAAAATAATAATTACCTTTTATATAAATATTATGACAGTGTATGAAATTCAAAAATGTGTTAATTCAATTTTTATATATTCTATTTCTTTGATATATAGTTGAATACAAAATAAATAAAATATAGTTATAAAACAGTTTCAGAAGTGTCACAAACACATTACACACTGAACTTGAAAGCATAAACATAAATAATTAGATTCAGTAATTTCAAATCCATAGATACTCTGGGTTAACATTAGCAAATTTCAAATCGATAGATACATTCACACTATATTTTGAACTATTTTTTTGTTCAGGTCATTACGTGTAACCATTGCAAAGTAGTAATGTGCTATAGAGGTTAATGATTAGTTTTTTTTTTTAATTTCCTCAATAAAATTGTTGCTTTGGACTATGATTATTGAGATTTTTTTTATCTTTAAATGAACATGTTTCTTTTCATAACAAGAATTTTCTAACTTACAGTAATTTATTGACAATAATAATGTCTCTTTATGTTGGCATCCATCACCAAATAGGATTTTTTTTTTGTTTTTATACATTTCTTAACATAAATAAAAAAATTAAACATGTTCATGCAACTATACGGAACTAACAAGAAAAAACAAAAAATAATTGAATATTATTTTTCAATATTCCTCTTGAACTGTTTTACAATCCTACGATACAACACAACAATAGAATATTTTTAAACAAAATCATTAAGAAATATGAATAAAACTATTATATTATTTTAAAATAAATCATTAAGCATTATGAATAAAACTTATCATAACTAAAAAGACAAATTTAATTCACAACAGATATATGCAGCATGTGTTTTTGGATAAACATATCACACAACTAACAATTAAATAAAAATTACAAATATCATTGAACATTGAACTAATTTCTTTGATATCAAAACTTTCTTTAACTAGTTTTCTTATAATTTTATTGTGATCGAATAACCTAATATTATTAAATAAATTATTTTCCGATGATTGAATATGAGACCTGGATCGATCAAGTGTGGAAGTGTCTCACAATGGTTCATTTAAATAATTGTCTAAAAATGGTGTGTCCAATTAAAATGAATTATCATTGTGATTATCATTACTTTCTCTTATGTGTCAACTTAATGTTTGAGATAAAAATAATTAGATAGATTGAGTAATTTCAAATCCACATATATTACGGTTTACCTTTGCAAATTTTAAACCGATAGATACTATCATTCACACTATTTTCAACTATGTTCCCGTTTGTCATTATGTTCATCCATTGGGCAAATCAAAAATTTACTAGCGGGACGTGACTAGTTGTTGATTTTTTTTTAATATATTGTTAAAAGTTATTGCAAGGGAATTTCATTTTAAATGAACATATTTCCTTTTTAACGTATGAACATGTTTCTTTTAAAATCAGATTTTCCAGATTTTAGTTTGATGGAAAGTTTCAGTTTTTTATTTAACTAAATGGTGACTTCAACCCTCAATGCTTGCAGATCTCTCGCAAATGGACGCATCACATAACAACATTGTTGTTTTAGTAATTTCAGTTTGAATAACTAGGATGAATCTATTCCAATTATTCCATGAAGATTTTAGTAATTTCTTCAGTCTACGAAGACAAGCTTTCTTTTGTTTAGTTTTTATCATCTTTATTTGTTCTTTGTTTCTGATATGTTATAGTTTTTGATATTACATGTTTTTATCATAATTTATTTTTAAATTTACATATCAAATTGGGATTTTCACTTTTCAATAATGATAAACTACATGTATTTCTCGATTTATCTGTTCATAAAAATGTTTAAATTTGTTCTTTAAATATTCAATGTTGATCAACCTACTCTTTTAACGGAGTGAAGGGTTATGGAGTTGTACTCATACTGGTATGATCGATGATTCACTTTCGTTGGCAAGCGTTTTGATACTCATTATTTAGCACATTCATGTAACATCAAATCCCAATTCTCGTCCGTCACTTTAACATCAAAGATTTAATCTTTCTACGAATATCTTTCCCAGGGCTGACTATAAAATTTTATAGGTTATAGACTAATTTAGTAAGAATTTTGATAAATTTTTGTTTTTAACAATTTTGGCACCATATACTAACTCTAAAATTTAAAAGCCATAGATTAATGTTTCACTTGTTTATGTTCATGACGGTTTTCTATTGTGAAGCTCAAAATCCACGAATCACGGTCGTCCAGATTTTGCTTTCGGTTATCTCTCATACCTTTTTGACGTAGTCTTGGACACGTAACTTGCCACTTGGCTGATTGGCTCCAACAATTTCTTTTATTGCATGTTTATTGGTTTGTTTATTAGGATCTCAACGTTGCTTTACATGTCATCTTACTTTATATTTCACGTTGCTTTACATGTCATCTTACTTTATATTTCTTTGTTTCAAGGCTCTTTTTGAGTATTCACATCTTGTTAGAATCAGTATATTTCCGGCCATGTCAATACATATCATCTTTTTGCTTGGACCGAATGGGTAATGCACTGAATACTAGCAATATCATGTATGATGCTTTTTCTACTCTGCTTGGGCATTTGGTCTTCTTATGGCTCATCTTGAACGGGTAGCCGTCTCCAATAATATACATATATAAGATTATTCCATCACTCTCTGGAAACGTACGCTTAGCTTGTTGGAATGCTGGTCATGTTCGGTGTGGCTGTGGGGGTTTTAATGGTCTCGGCTGGGGAAAGAGAGACGCGGTTTACAAAAAGTGTGGCTCTTCGGTGTGGTTATTCAATTAGAAAGGAATGTATATATAATAGCTTTTTATGTTCGTTAACGTCCCTCGTTTATAAGAAAATGGATAAAGTAATGATCCCAAAAATTGTGGAAAACTGGAGTTCTGTCTATTCCTGTGCACAATAAACTAAAGAAGAAAGGAATATTTTTAAAAATATAACGCTAGAAGGATGGTTAACAGCCGCACGCTCTAACCAACTGAGCTATTCCAGCTTTTGTCCGTAAATCCTATTTAATATGTATATATCCAAACCTTGGATTTTACCTCTACAATCATGTTAATTCAAGCTCAAACCATGGGTTAGAGAACATTTCCCATCAGCTTTAGATATGATCTTATAAATAGATCGATCTTTAGCCAAATTTTGTGGAAAAAACATTGTTGGACGCAAGCAAAAGATAGACTAGCTTAAGTTTGATGAAAGAGCTCTAAGAGGTTGCGGAACCGTGCGTGTCAAGTAATGTGAGAGAGGAATTTTAAAATAACGGAGACATCGATATTCGAAGCAATCCGAATGGTGAAACAAATATATGGATCCAAGTTTATTCTTGGGAAATTTGAAGAGAATGATGCACGTTAAAGCTAAGTATGATCCTGGCAATTTCTTTACGAAGGAGCAGAGTATTCCTCCTGTTTGCGTAATCATGTAGTAATGTTACTAATTTTTGTATCTTGTAATATTTAAAGCCATGTTTTTGCCTTTGGCTGGTTGTGTATCGGCTCTAATTGTAAGCTTTCTTTGCGACTCATTTTGACTAAGTAAGTGAGATTTTGGAAGCTCATGAGGAGGGTTTTTGCTAATTCTTTTAGGTCATGACTGTCCTCTCTGCTACTGTTGGATTATGACTCCTAATCTGGTATGTATTTTTTTTTTTTAAACACTTGAACTCAGATTTTAGTTTGATGGAAAGTTTCAGTTTTTTATTTAACTAAATGGTGACTTCAACCCTAGTTACTTGCAGATCTCTCGCAAATGGACGCATCACATAACAACATGATGTAAGAAATTGAATCTATTGTTTCAGTTTGAATAACTAGGATGAATCTATTCCAATTATTCCATGAATATTTTAGTAATTTCTTCAGTTTACGAAGACAAGCTTTCTTTTGTCTAGTTTTATCATCTTTATTTGTTCTTTGTTTCTGATATGTTGTAGTTTTTGATATTACATATTTTTATCATAATTTATTTTTAAATTTACATATTTATTTTGAAACACAACTAGTTTATGACAGATAATCAATGGTTTATGTTTCAAGTTTCATTTGCTTTTCATTTTATATCTTTAATATGAAAACACAAACTATTTATTACGATTTATCATGATTTATTGTTTCACGTTTTATCCAATACAAAATAATTTCAATTAAAATGTGTATGTAAATATTATTGTATTGTGAAATCAAAAATACAATTAGTTTTATCCATTTATCTATACTATTATTTGCGAAGTGATTTTTTGCAATGGAGCTCCCATGTTAAAAGTTAGTCGTTGTTACCCTTCATGAATATTTACGTATATTTTAAAAATTATTATATGAACTTTTATCGCAAAACATGTGTATTTTTATAATGCGAAAAATCACTTCGCAAATAGTAGTATAGATTAAGATTTACATAGTTATTTTGAAAACACAAGTGGTTTATGACAGTTAATTAATGATTTATCTTTCAAGTTTCATTTGCTTTTTATTTTATATCTTTAATATGAAAAACACAAACAACTTATTACGAGTTATCATGTTTATTTGTTTCATGTTTCATCCAATACAAACTTAATTCTAGTTAAAATTTGTATGTAAATATTGTATTATGAAATCAATATCATCAGTTTTATCCATCGATAAATAATATTACATGCGGCGTTTCATGAAACAAAACTTACTTTCATAATTTCGCATTCGATTCTGCATTTGTTTAGCTATTGCGTAAGATAAGATATGATAATGCCTATACAAAATATATGTTAAAAATCAGAAACAAACTTAAGTAACATTTAGATCCTCTTCTTTTTTTCCATATTTTTTTCTTTGTCACTGCATTCACTAGTATCTGAATATTTTCAATGAATTTATTTTTCTAGTTTTAGTGTTTTGTAATTTTTATTTCTGTATTTCTTTGATAGTAGGTTTATCATCTTCATTTTATTATATAATTTTATCAAATTTTATTATATTTTATGTATGTCAGAACCTCAAAAACATTGCAAATTGTGTCAAGACAGAAACATAAATTTAAAAGCATAATTCTCAAGATTTTCTGTATAGTGTATGGTATACCAAAAAATGATATGTTTACTTCTACTCAATATATTATCAATGGTTAATTTATTAAAATAATGATTTTCTTCTATTTATATATATTTTTAAAAATATTTATATTGAAGTTAATTAATATTTAATTTTTCTAATATTTTCTAAAAAGATGATAACCAAATTCTCTTGAAAAATTCAAACAATTCAAATTAAATTAGATTAAAATTTAGTCGTGCAGTTATTTATGATACAAATAATCTGAGCCCAAAAAACTTAATCCAAAACAAAAAAAATCTTACTTAAAACCTGATTGAGCCATCCCTTATTATTTTATATATGATACCGTTTAAGCTCATTGCTATATCTGATCGTCTTCAAATCAATCATTAAATTATCGGATTAGTATAATAGTATGACTTTTTAACTGGTGACCTAATCATACGTGCTGTAGTGCGGATGCAAAGGTTATCCTGCACATGGCTCCCTCTCTACCTTAACCCTTAAGTACTTTGCGCTGAGTTTATGCGACTATATTATTTCTGTTGTGAATAAAAGCTGAAGTAATATATGATAATCAAAGTTTGTGTATAAAGAAAAGAGGATCAAAACGAGGGAGAGAGAGATGATAGTGACTTGTGAGAGATAATAATTTATTGTATATGTATGTTAGAAAGTGATAAGTAGACAGAGAGGAAGAGTTTCGTCGTAAGAACAGAAGAAAAGTGATCTTATTCAGATTATTAAAATAACCAAGTGATAAGAGGATCAAAACGAGGGAGAGAGAGATGATAGTGACTTGTGAGAGATAATAATTTATTGTATATGTATGTTAGAAAGTGATAAGTATACAGTCTCTCTATTTATAGATGTCTATGTCGGTAACATTTAAAGATAAAGACAAGGACAAAGTGACATATGTACTGATGATAAAGCAGAAACAATGAGAGGATGCTTAGTGTCCTCATACGTGGATGATCACATTTGTAACACTCCCCCTTGATCATCCATCTTGTATTACGTAGTGCCTCGTCAAAAACCTAGTCATGGAAAAACCCGTTGGGACAAAAACCATGACAAGGAAAAAAGAGTACACTGCCGTAATCTCCCCCTGAAAATAATGGACATAGCTTTTTCTTCACAGGTCACGCAAATGCCGCATTCTGATACCGTAGACGTGTTTTCGGAATGGTGTAGTCGAAAGAGCTTTGGTGAACAAGTCAGCTGGATTGTTGCGTGATCGTACATATTCGATGTCCACTTCTTTATTTTTCTCGAGCTCTCTTATGTACGAGAAAAATCTTGGAGGGATGTACTTCACTCTAGTTATAGCTTTCTTTGAGTTGAACGACCCACGCTGAATTATCTTCAAATATTTTCGTCAGCTCTTTCTCGTTAACTATTCCGCTTGATTCTTGTATGTGGTGACTCATTGACCGAAGCCACACACATTCTCGACATGCTTTGTGAAGCGCAATAGTTTCTGTATGATTTGAAGATGTCGCAACCAGAGTTTGTTTCTGGGACCGCCAAGAGATCGCGGTTCCACCAGTTGTAAAACCATATCCGGTTTACGTTCGACTTTATAAATAGCATGTATCTGCAAAACCATACCAAACTCGGGGTATCTAGGATAAATCAATCCTAAATCAATACGTACCTTGGAGAGAACGGATATATTCTCGACGCCGTTCTAATTTCCATGAATAGAAAATGAGCTGTATCTTGCAAAGACATTAGTGTCTAAAAGTATATTTAATCAAATACAACTCGCAAGACATATACGCTCACATATGCTTTATTACCATTAGCATCTCCAAAGTACTTATTTATATAAGATCTTACCAGGATCTTTTAAAACAACATCTCTTTTAACATCGAGAGATCTATTTATCATTGGAGTACTCAAAGGAGTCGCTTTATTCATAAAAAAAGCGTTTCAATAACCTTTTCGTATAGTTTGATTGATGCACAAATATTCCTTCTCGGAGATGCTCTATCTGGAGCCCAAGACAAAACTTTGTCTTGCCGAGATCTTTCATTTCGAACTCTTCTTTCATATGAGTTCGAGCATCATCAACCTCCTTTTGAGTTCCAATTATGTCAAGGTCATCTACATATACAGCAATGATCACAAAGCCAGATGACGATTTCTTTATAATCCATATAATGATCGATGTAACTGACCGAACAAATCTCCCTGGATTTTTCTTTCAATGCCCCTGGCATTTTCAATCCCTCAGGGAGTTTCATATATATATCGTTATCCAACGATCCATACAAATATGTAGTCAAAACGTCTATAAGATGCATTTCAAGATTTTTAGATGCCATTAGGCTCATCAAAAATCTAAACATAATTGCATCCATTACCGGAGAATACATTTCCTCAAAATCAATTTTCGGTCTCTGAGAAAATCTTTGGGAAACTAATCAGGTTTTATATCGTGTTACTTTTCTCACGAATACCCACTTATACCCAACAAGATTTATATTCTCAGGCGTTATGACTATAGGTCCACAGACATTTCTTTTATTCAGGGAGAATAATTCAATTTGAATGGCCTTCTGCCATTCCTCCCAATCATGTCTTTTTAACATTCCAAAATGGACCTTGGATCGGGATCATCACTTTTATGATCGACCTCTTTGGACAGAAAAGGAGAACATTCCATCAACATCTTTTATCTTATAAATTTTTCATCAAGGGTGTAGTTGATGGAAATCTCATACTTTTCTGTTCCCTTTTCGTCATCTTGATCATCTTTATTTGGTTCATCTTGACCCTTTTCATCTATGCCTTCTTTCAGACATTTTTCAGTATCAGGTTCTTCTGGAACCTTTCCACTTATGCCTTCTTTCAGACATCTTTCAGTATCAGGTTCTCTTTGAACCTTTCCAATTATGTCTTCTTTCAGACATTATTCAGTATCAGGTTCTTCAGGAACCTTGCAACTTTTCTCAACCAATTTCTTTCGGGGATTTTTATCTCTAGAACCCGCTAGTCTCCCCCTCTTTAACTGAACCCTAGGTTCATTTATTTTGTTACCATCACTTTGTTCTTTAGGAACATGAACTCTTGATGAAATATTTTCAACGGGTATCTCATGTCGTATCTGTGAACACATCTGGTAACTGGTTTGCCAAATTATGCAAATGCACAATTTCTTGAATTTCCAGCTCTCTTTGATTCGTAGGGGGATCAAGGTGTAACAACGACTATGTACACCATGTAATCTCTTTAGGAATTTATCAAATTCCTCCCCCTAACGCTAGAAATTCATCCTCATTAAAATGGCAATCAGCAAATCGTGCCGTAAACATATCACCAGTTACCGGTTCAAGATACCTTATATACGGCTTGTTCTAACTCTTCCAGAGTTTTATACTTTCCCGAGAGCATCTTTAACTCTCCAGGGACTTCTAAAATATCGAGATGCAACTCAAGTCGTTTTTGTCCTGCCAGACATTTCAATATATTGCATCTATTTTAAATTTTCTCCAGTGACCTCGGAACAAGCCATTTTTCATACCTCAAGGTCATCTTTCATTTCATTCTCTGGAAAACTATACCTTGGACTTTTGGTCCAAAAATCTCTCGTTTTTCTAACGAGCTTTATATCGAATTGATGGCCAATCAATTCACTCTACCCTCATACATTGAGGTAGATTCATAATCCTTATTTATATAGCGCTTTTTTTTCATTATTGTCGACAATCTATTTTCTCTTTGGTTCCATCTTTTTATCCGTACTGATATGGTTAATCGAGATCTCTTTATCATCATCAATGATTTACCCAGGTACCTGACTATTATATTAACCATATCAACGGTCTCATCATGAGATTCATCCTCTATTTATATTTTTGCTCCTTTTCGAGGACTCTTTGGAACCAAAGTGGTCTATCACGTCTCTAGCGTGCCATAGACTCATATATCGTCCGTTTAGGACACTATTTTCTTATTGGAGCATTTTCAGCTGGAATATGAGATTTCATTATTTCATCAAAATGTCTGGCAGGCATTTTGTAAATGGATTATTCTATTTTTCATTGTAATCCATTTCACATATCTCATTCCATCAGCTTATCATATGCTTCTAGCAAACTTGCGAGCATATTTCTAATTATCCATATACTTTATCCCTTTGGATTGTATATGTCGTTATTACATATAGTTGTGCATGTTTACACCCGATCATGGGGATCATCTTACTTTCAAGTGCGAACATAATTTCTCAATGTTCCACTCACTAGGATTCTTTAATTCTCCCCCTCGAGATGATGACACTCCATGTCTAAAATCTCGTACTGAATCCCACTCTAGAACCAATAACATATCCAATTTTTCCATTTGGGATGAATTATGTTTCAAATCCTTTAGAGTGAGATCCTAATTTGGGATCTGGTTAAAGAAACCACATCTAGTGAACTTGCTTGATGATTCATCACCCATGATGGTTTCCTTTGATTTCTTGACATGCTATATGTGAAAAACTTCTGGTTTTTCAACATTTCACAATAATGTCGATAACATTATTGGTGATGGCTATATATCAGTAAACTTCAGGTTTACCACCCATTTATAATTTTGCCATCTTTTTCTTATGCATGTCTTTTTATCATAATCTCTTCTAGAGCCAATAATATGTTTATATTACTAGATACTATACTTATTTAATTTGAAAGACGAAAGATATTTGTTACCTTTAGTAGTCATGACGATGACCCAATACATGTCATGTATATTTTTCTCCATCCTGAATCTCAAAAACTTATTCAGGAAAATAATTCTCATATCACATCGATATTTTATTTTCATTTTCTGGACCAACCAGAAAATCTGAATCATCAAGATGAGTATTCAAGCTATGAAAAATGGTTCGGGCTCATAAGAGACGAAGTTTAATATACTTCCTTTCTTTTTTTCTTTTTGATTCTCGATATAGATCGGCTAAATATTTGGCGTACGACAACTACGTACCCAATTTTCTTTCTGGCCCTATCTATAGAAAACCTTTTCTGTTTGTCTTTTATCACCCGACCACTTTCATTTTTCGTGGAAGTTTCCATTATTTTCATAGGGACGGAATCTTCTTCCTCGTCCTCTTCCACGACCACGATAGCGGTTTCAACCGCATCCACACTCTTGTCCTTTTCAAGAAAGACCGATTTGTTGGCTTAGTATCATGAGTTTGTTTTCTTTTCAATTCTCACGGAGGATTTACATCAACTCCAACAATTTGGTGAATCCTTTCTTTCAAGGATTTGATTATTCAAAGATCTTCTAGATCTTTCTCATGATAGACCTCATCTTATAAACCATCATTAAAGTGGTGTAAATTATCATGGCTTTATCTTTTTCTCATCCGATATAGTTTCAACTTATCGATGATTTCTCAAACCTCATTTTTTTTCAGGTGCATCTTTGCACCCACTGCCCAGGTCATATAACTATTTCCCGTAATATCAAGGGCATTTATTTTGAGCTTTGTCAAATTTGATATGATAACCGAATTCATAGAATAATAAAATATAGACGGAAATTGAAATGCAGAAACTAAAGGCATAAATTTAAATTGCAGAAATTTAAAGAGCATAAATAAAATTGGACGCTTAGCCTACCACATGATCCGAGGAGTCTTAGACTACCATATTGATCATTTTTCAAAGTCCGAGGAGACATGGTCTACCATTTTGACTTTTACTTATTTCAAGGTCCGAGGAGACTTAGTCTACCATTTTTGACCTTTTCTTTTTATTCACGGAGGCAAAGCCTACCACGTGTTCTCTGATCGTGAAGGCATAGCCTACCATAACGATCAGTCGGGAAAGGCGGCGCCTATCATCCCGATAAATAGACGGAGAAGGCCTAGCCTCTCACTCCAAAAATATAATAAAATTTAAATAAATTAAGTATATTGAAATACATAAATTTAAACATTACCTCGGCTGGTTTAAGAACTTTCGGATTGATAAGCTTCGGTTGGTCAGAGCTTCCGGACTGATAGACTTCACCAGTATATGAGAGCTCGTGCTGATAACGTGTTGTGAATAAAAGGTGAAGTAATATATGATAATCAAAGTTTGTGTATTAAGAAAAGATGATCAAAACGAGGGAGAGAGAGATGATAGTGACTTGTGAGAGATAATAATTTATTGTATATGTATGTTAGAAAGTGATAAGTAGACAGAGAGGAAGAGTTTGGTCGTAAGAGGAGAAGAAGAGTTGATCTTATTCAGATTATTAAAATAACCAAGTACAGCCTCTCTATTTATAGATGTCTATATCGGTAACATTTAAAGATAAAGACAAGGACAAAGTGACATATGTATTGATGATAAAGCAGAAACAATGAGAGGATGTTTAGTGTCCTCGTACGTGGATGATCACATTTGTAACAATTTCCATTTTTTCTGTTCTTTTCTCTGCTTTCTATCATTTTCATCGTGTTTAGTGCTTCAAAATCATACTGCGACTTAGCTTTACAAATATATTATATAATCATTTAATAATCATATGTTTAATTTTTTTTGAAACTAATCATATGTTTAATTTACATTTACTAGGAAACCAAATTAACCACTATTTCTATTTTGGACACGTATGCGTCACTTTTATGTATTAGCTAGGGGAAAGCTAGCTAGACCAAATGTTAAAAAAGCAAACTAAAAATGCATGTGGTATACGTAAAGTGAGGAGGAAACTTAGTGAATAACAAGCTATCTTTCTTTCACGTAAAGTCACCACTACCTCTTTTTGTGCGTCGACCAGTCACACAGAAACTAGACGACAACTAGCTTTTCATCTTTTCTCTGTCGTTCCTCTGCTTTGTTTACTAAAAATCTAACATTTACAAGTCATTACACAAAAGGGGTCCAAAGGTTTAACTATTGTACAGTGCTTATTAGTATCAAAAAAAAGTTGTCACAAAAAACTAAAAAATATTCGACCATCTTATAAGAATCCCTCTCCCTCTATCTCTCTATACCATCAAGCACGAAAACTCGTATCCGTAACACTGTTAGGGTTAAAGAAGTGTCGATCTTACTTGTTGAACAAGCCTTACAGAGATATCTTGATTAGAAGCAGCCATGGCAATTTTGCTTTCTTTGTTTCTTATCTTCTCCATGGTTACTTATTCAAGTAAGCTTCTAGGTTTCGTTGCAATGCTAAACTTGGTTATTATATTTTTCCACTTCACCAAACATATATTATGTTAGATTCTTTCTATCTTTTGCATATTCTGATCCGAGATCCCTATTCTGATTTCTATGTCTCTTTTTCTTCTTTGTCATTGAACAGACGCTGCGGTTTGTGTGTGTAAGGACGGAGACGACCAAGCGCTTCAGAAGGTAATAGACTACGCGTGTGGATCAGGTGCTGACTGTTCGCAGATTGAGCAAAATGGTCCTTGTTTCCAACCGAACACCGTTAAAAACCACTGTGATGTCGCCGTTAACAGCTTTTATCAGAAGAAAGCTTCCACTGGTGCAACGTGTGACTTTAACGGCGCCGCCGTAGTCTCCACTTCCCCTCCTTCAAGTATTCTCTTCCAACCCATCTATCAAAACGTGGAAGTTTCTTTCATCAAATAAATTTTATTATGTTGACTTTGTTTTTTCTTTACTGTGTTCTTGCAGATGCTTCTAGTTGTTTATCTAGTTCCGGGTATGTTTCACTTCATCTCGTCCTTTGAGCAGAGATAATGTTCTTTTAGTACTCTGTTTGATTTTTGGTCTTTGCTTGGTGTTGTCTTAATTTAGATCAGTACTGAGTTTTATGATGAGTGATAATTATAGTTTGTTGATCAAAGTGTGACACAGGCAATATTAGTGATTGAGCTAAACCGGATTGGTTGAAGCTCAAATGGTACTAAGAATATATAACTAGGAGATTTCTAACTTCAAACCGGTTTACTCAGGTTATAGGCTCAAATGGTACTAAGAATAGTTTCGAGATTGATTCTTAGGATAATCACAACATAGTTGTTAACTAGTCCAGTAACAAATATAATAATGTGTAGATGTGCTACTAAATCTTTACAACTGGTTTACCATTTTCTCAAACTTTATGATGATTTAAGTGTTCTTATGGAGTGGAGTATAACTCTTTTTCAGCTCCACTAGTACTCCGACCACCGGAACTCCATCCACCGGAAATCTAACCACCGGATCTCCATCTACCAGAACTCCATCCACCGGAAATTCAACCTTTGGGATGCCAACCAACGTCAATCCCACCACTGGAGTGCCGACTTCATCTGTATTCCCTGGAACTACTATGGGACCCTCAGGGAGCACCGGTTTCGATCCTAGCTGTGGAGATGACCTCTCTGTCCAAACAGCGACAGTCATCGTACTAACCACCATCGCGGTCGTGGCTTTGCGAGTTTAGGTGTGAGATCATCTCAGGCCAAGGGGGTTTACTTGCTATGGACGGCTTAGATTTTGCCAACGGTGTGTTTACGTAGGTGAAAAGCTAGAGCTGTTTCTTTTTCTTCCCACTTTATTTTCTTTCTTTCTGGTTTGGTTTTTTAACTTAGGGTTTGGATTTACTTTTTAGTATTTTGTTATATATAAAGTTAAAATTAATAAAATGCTTTTCTTTCTTTCTTTTCTATTATCCATAATATAAGCGTGTTCAATTCTCCTTTCATCACATATCAAATTGGAGTTTTCAATAAACGATAAACTACACTAACTCCTCAATTTATCTGTTCATAAAAATGCTTAAAATTGTTCTTTGAAAATTAAATCAATATATACATTCTAATCTCTTAACGGGGTGAAGGGTTGCTAAGATGTACGCATCATTGCATGATCGATGATACACTTTTGGCAAGCATTTTGTACACACTTATTTAGCACAATCATGTAACATCAAATCGCAATTCTCGTCCGTCACTTTAGCATCAAAGATTGACTCTTTCTACGGATATCTTCTCCAGGTTTGAATATGAAATTTTGGAGACCATAATTTATATTTTATTTGTTTATGTCCATGACCGGCTTCTTTTATATTGTGGAGCTCAAAATCCACGAATCACGGTCGTGCATAGGCCTGAGCGTTCGGTCCACCGTTCGGTTTCGGTTCGGTTATATCGTTTGTTCGGATTTTCGGAACTAAGTGTACAAGTAACATTCGGTTTTTCCAAAATTTCGGTATGGTATTGGTTCGGAATCAACCGGTTTCGGATTGGTCCGGGTGAAGCAATCAAAATCCGGTGAAGTCCAATTACACTTTCGGTCCAGTTTCGGTTTATACCAACCAAAGACATTCATATTTAACCAAACTAACTGAAATAAATCGGAGACAATCATATATAACCAAACATCCGAACAATTCACTGAGGCAAATATGAGTTCAAACACACCAAAATCCCAATAAAGCACAAGTTTTAGACAGAACAAAACAAGATATCTTTGTGTCTAAACTTAGAAACAACATTCAAGCCGAAAACAAGTTCAAAATGCCGAAAAAACACAACTTCAAACCAAGATAAAGAATAAAAGTGTTCATGTAGCCATGATCTTCTTAAGCAACAACAAAGCCTTAGTCTTCTTCTGGAACTATTGTGTCTCCATACTCTGAAAACACAAAGTTCAAACCAATCACTAAACACTTAACATCCATATTATAAGAAAAGAAGATTTAAAGTATGGGATTTTACCTCTTTCAAGTCTGTCAACTTCTTCAAGATCAGCTAGTATTTGAGGATTTGAAAGCACTCTTGACTCCATTTTTATGTCTTGCTTCATCCACTTCTCTGTGCACATCAAAACCTCCACCATATAATGGGCTAAACAGCTCCTGTGTGGTTCTAGAAGCCGACCAGAAGTACTAAAGGCACTCTCTGAAGCAACTGACGAGACTTGTAAAGCTAAAACATCCCGAGCAATCTCAGACAAGACAGGATACTTAACTGAGTTCTTTCTCCACCATGAGAGTACATCATACTCTGTTCCAATCATCAGGTCAGGGTGCTCTACAGACTCTTTAAGGTATATCTCCAGCTCATCCTTCTTTTCTCTAACCTCTATTTCGTTTAGCTTATACTTGTACCTCGCATCCATTCTTTTGTAACCCACAAAGTCGTCCACAAGCTCCATCCTTTCAACACTTTGGTCTCTCGGCTGAGTTTAGTGGTCAGACTGAGATGATTGTTCACTTGGATCAACCTTGGCTCCATGTCGTGAACTGTACTCTTTGAAGAAACTCCTCAAGAGACACATCAAGGACTCATACATCTACTTGTAGTCAGTTGTATCTAGCCCATATAACTCTTCAAAACACATCTTTGCAAGCTCCAACTTGTTGCTGGGGTCAAAAACAGTGGCCACAATTAACATCATGTTAATATTCTTCATGCCATTCCAATACTTCTCAAACTTCTTGAGCATCTCTGTCGCCTTAAACCTCATCTCACAACCAGAGCTGCTGGAAAGTCCTACTAGATTAGTCGCAATGGTTACAATCTCACCATAGCACCTATGGGAATTGAGTGAAGTTGAAGCCGAGACCACCAGTGTCGAGTTGTAGAAGATGAGCAGAAATCGACACAACTTCTCAACAGCATTCCAATCCCTTAGCTGAGGAGGTCCTACCCTTTTTTCTCCATTTTCACAGAAATGATCGTTGTAGAGCTTGTCTTCTGCTTCCATCTTATCGAAAGCCACCTTGAACTTTAGAGCTGTTGTCAACATTAGATAGGTTGAATTCCATCTGTCTTGACATCCAACGATAGACTCCCCCTTGTAATCTTACCAGAGTCGACTTTAAGCTCAAAAGATCTCAACCTGTTAGTATGTGATCTAACATAGGAGATAGCATTGCGGATAGAAACCACATTCTCATCTATTTCAGCCATTCCATCCTTAACTATCAAGTTAATGATATGGGCACTACATCTCATGTGTAAAAACTCCCCATCTAACACAAAAGCCTGATCAGAACCTAAAGCAAAACTACTTTGAAACTTTCTCAAAGCTGAACTATTGGCAGTAGCATTATCCACGGTTATACAAAAGACATTTATTATTCCCCATTCAGACAAGCACTATAGAAGAACATTTGCTATAGTCTGAACTTTGTGATCCGTGATGTGTTTGAACCCTATGATCAGCTTCTTTAACCGCCAAGAAGCATCAATGTAGTGAACTGTGATGACCATATAACTCGCACCTATAAACATTGTACAGAGAGAACCCCACGATCAGCTTTCTAGTATGTATAAAAGAATCAAAAGATGTCAAATGTATAAATGATTACCTGTAGTTGGAGAGACCCAAATATCCGTTGTCAAAGACACTCTTTGATTGCTACACAAGAACCATTTCTTGAGGGCATCCTTCTTTTCCACATACATCTTGATAATGTTCTTAGTCGCAGTTCTTCTTGAATGAGGAGTGTACCCAAAGTTAACCTACAACATAGAAAAGAGAAGACATTAGTTAATTTACAAGCAAGACATTACTAACCTTGAGACAAAAATGAAAAAGAGTTTACTAACCTTGGGACAAAAATGTTTCCATGCTACGCTTTCAACAAATGATAACGGCAATTGTCCTATGACAACCATCTGATTTGTCGCTTCTCTCAACTCACCATCAGTCAACTTTGAGTTCTTGAACTTCCCTTCATCATCAATGTTTTGCTGCTGATCTTTTTGTCCAGCCGACCAAGCAAGATGACTCTTACATTTCTCAAGATGGCTCCTTAGATTGGATGTCCCTGAGCTTGTGAGACACGAAAATGTGTTCTGACAGTAGTGGCATACACACTTGTTTCGATCTTCTTTAGTCCTCGTGTAATGGTGCCAAACGTCGGATCTTGTAGGGAGAATACGCTTCACTTTGCTTGTCGCTCCACTAGCCCTCTCTGTTTCTTTCCTCATGTCGGTACTATCGGGTTCTTGAATGTTTCCGGCATCATTTTTGTTTTGGGTTTGTCGGTCAAAAGATGATTTTGAGTCCATCTGCAAAACCGTAAACTAGAAATCAATAACAGACACAAAAACATATGTTCATACTATTACGAACCAAAAATCACAATCGATTCGAGTTAATTCAACAAAGAATTGATAAAAAAAATTAGAAGAAGAAGAAGAATTGAAGAAAGAGAGAGATACCTCCGTTGGATTCTCGATTGCTCGTGTGAAGAAGAAGATGGAGAGGGTAATTCATTTATAGTGGCCAGTTTGAGATTGTTAATGATGATGATCAATAATCGATGGATTTTTGATTTGGGAACTAGGGTTCGTCGGCCACGCCTCACGGCTCACGATCAACGAAGAGTTTTTGTTTCCTATATATGTGTAAATGAATGTATGTATATATGAGAAATGATTATAAAATGCTCGGTATGTTCGGTTAACCTGTCTGGACTTCGGGTTGAAACCGACCCGGCCCATAGCCGAAATATGTGGGCTGCAAAGTACAATCGGTTATTTCTTTGGGTCCGCTACCGGTCCAAAACCGATACTTCGGTTCGGGCTACACTATGGGCTTCGGGTACAGTATAAAACGCCCAGGCCTAGTCGTACAGATTTAGCCTTCTGTTATATCTTCCTTTTTGACGTAGTATTGGGCACCTATCTTGCCACTTCGATCCAACCATTTATCTTGTTGTTTATTGATCTCTTTCTTAGGCTCATCTTTTTTCTTGGACCGCATGGGAAGGACATTGAATACTAGCAATAGCACGTACGATGCTTTAAAAAAAAAAAAATGAAGGAGTTAGATTACTCTCTAGGACATATTTTAATTTTCCCTTATACTCAAAGATATTTTTCACATGTGAGTCATTTTCTTGTGGGGGTAGACAGAGTTTTTGGACAACTATGTCTTTGTGGGAAAGAAAATGTTGGCTTTTTGATTATTTTATTTATTTTTTCTTATTCTATATATTTTATGCTTTCATTTACTTTTATCTCAAATTCTAAAATAAATTAAACAAAAACAATTACCATAATAAATTATATTTTAAATTCTCTGTTTTAAGATCTATTTGCATATATATATATATTAAAAATGTAAACATAATTAAGTGCGGACTTGTATACCAAAACGTGAATAGTAACTAGATTAGTTGTGGACATGAACATCTTAACATGGAACTTTAAGATCTTGTTCTTCGCCATAGTCTCCGAGAAAAAGAAATCCACATAATCACATTTCCACTGTTACTCCCACTGTCACCGGTGCCACCGACGCCATCACCACGATCGAGTCTCGGTTCTAACTCGCTAAAAATATCATCTTTTGATCTAATGTACACCGATCTGCTGGAGACTTCCCCCGTGACCACATCCAATCCAAAAAAAAAAACTGAAGACTCAACAAACTTTCCCGCCTAAAGTTGTCACCTCCACGTCATCATTGCTTCTTGATTGGTTCAGCTCCACCTTGGCACTTATCAGTCTATTTCTGTGCGTAATGAAGTTAATGAGAGTAGGAATATTTTTCAAAAAAATAACGCTAGAAGGAGGGGTCGAACCTCCGACCTTGTGGTTAACAGCCTTACGCTCTAACCAACTGAGCTATTCCAGCTATCGATCTTTAAATCTATATGATGTATATAAATTAAATTTTACATGTTAGACAGCCACACGCTCTAAACAAGCAACCATGAACCATAGTAAACTCAAGCTCAAATCACTGGTCAGAGAACATTTCCCATCAGCTGCAGATATGAATGTATAAAGAGATCTTTAGCCAAATTTTGTGAAAAAACATCGTTGGGCGCAAGCCAAAAACAGAGAGACTAGCTTAAGTTTGAATGTTAAAGAGCTCTAATAGGCTGCGGAACCGTAAATGTCAAGTAACCCGACAGAATCATTTATAAATTACAGAGACATCGACACTGGAAACAATCCGAGTGGCGAGACAAACGTGGATGAAGCTAAGATCTACGGATCATCCAAATATATTTTTGGGACTTTGAAGAAGTTGATGCAAGTAAAGCCAAGTATAATCCTGATAAGTTCTTTAAAAAGGAGAGTGTTCCTCATTTCGCATAATCATGTAGTAATGTTACTAATTGTTATAGGGAAGTGTACTTAAATATACAAAATTTTAGGACAATTGACAAGAACCATACAAATCTTTTTTTTATTACTGGCATTTTTTAAATACCAAGCGTGTTTTTTTTTATGTTATGAGAAAAAACATATTTACAGTAATGCAATTACTTTTCGCTGCCACATAAGCAAAAACCCGTCACCACGTAGGAATTATGTTCCGTGTTTTCATTAAGCCAACCATAATTCGCTACATACGTCGTTACGGCTGATTTATATCTACATGTCGGCTGAATAAACAAACGCGGCTGAGTTAAGAGGAAAATGCCGACTTAAGAACATAAGTCAGCCGGACGGTACGACTGAATTACAAAAATATGTCTGATTTATGAGATAAAGGCTGACTTACAGACAAAGGTTATGGCTGACTTATACATCGGCGGTTTGTTTTCTGGAAAATTTGGCTGAGTTGTAACTAAGAGACGACTGAGTTATGTTTCCCCGGCTGAGTTAATGAATATCGACTGGCTGAGTTATATAATTTACGGCTGACTAATGTGATGTTGTTACGGCTGAGTTTATGATTAGTCGGCCGTAATAGGATGAATTAACAGTAAACTCAGCTCGGTTACGGCTGACTTATTAGCGGAAGATTAATTACTAGAATATCATTCGTTTGACGGCTGATCTATGTGACGATACGGCTGATTTATCGTTTTTCATCCTAATTACGGCTGATTAAGGATCAAAAGATTAATTACTGAAATATTTCCATGGTTCGGCTGACTTACATTGTAAATGAGAGCTAATTTACGGAGGCTGACTTATATATTTGTTTGCCGGCTGATTAACCGATTTCCATGTCATCCGCCATGTCATCAACTCGGATATGCCTTGTCATTGCTAACGAACTACTTTACAACTACGTTTGTCTGTCTGTTCATCTTTTTTCTTCATCTTCTTTATCTATCTATATATCTATCTTCTTCATCTTATTCTTCATCTTTCTCCGAGATCTTATGGATCCGGTAATTATTGTTTATGGTAACTGGATTAAGAAAAACAGATATGTATTCAACGCCGATAGTAGAGAGTGTAGAGTTCTGCATTTAAATGAGAAAACAAAACATGAAGAATTCGCAAAGTCTGTACTCGATGATTACAGATTGAATGAACTGAGAACAACATATTGAATTCGCAACAACATATATGTTTTCAACGAATGACACTCCACCAGTTTACGGAGAACAAGGATGACGAAATGAATCAGAATGACAGAGCAAGAGGGACGATGAAAAGAATTGGGTTTTAATGTATTGTATTACGGCTGGGTTTTGGGTTTTAATGTTTTACATTACGCCTGAGTTATATAAACATGTTACGATTATATTGGGTTTTCTTGATTAGTATAACGGCTGAGGTATTGATTTTAATGTTTTCGTATTACGACTGAGTTATCGTTAATTTCTACCTTATTTAACTTTTTAAACTCCTCGTGATTATCGTCTCCATGTTATAAATGGCCTCGATATTAGTTCTGAGCAGTCAAATCAAGAAAGACGAAATGTCCCATTATTATAAGGCGTTTAATATTATAAAAAAGGATTACCGTGAATGTTAAATCAGTTTTTAAATACTAAAGTATCGTCTCGATGTTATAAAAGCCTCGATATTAGTTCTGAGCCGTATTTTCCTCACTCAGCCGTCCCAAAGTATCAATCCTAAATCTCGATGGGCCATGATAAAACCCAAAATATTAACAGCTGAGTTATGTTAATATTAATGGCTGAGTTATATTATGAGTTAAATAATAAAGTATTACCGTTTCGATCTCTACGAAGGCGTCGATGTTATATTAACCAACATGGCTGAGTTATGTCAAATATCATTGCTTAGTTACATGAACATTACATTAATGGATTATTTCCCAATACTTGAATTGCCTGAAGAGATTCAGGAGTTAGTGGTTGAACGTGTGGCCGGTAACTCCTTCACACATCTCTATGGCCTAAGAGCATCGTGCAAGACGATGAAGGCGTTAGCAGAGCGGAGTAGGGTAAACCATTTTTACGATGTGTTATCCATTCCTAGGAGACTCAATATGCCTCCTGAGTTGTTTAAAACTTGCTACGCAGAGAGAAATCCAAGCACACTTTATATGAAGGGTGTACAGTTTTTCTTCACATTTAACCTTCAGGAAGAAGGACTTGCTTTCATGAAGCTTGCAGCGGATGAAGGATATGAGCGTGCTGTGTATACATACGCAATGACTAAAAAAATATTTTGGGGTGATGAGGAGTATTTTTCTCGTTTTACGAGGGAATCAGTTGTCAGGATCGGGAAACTAGTTCGATCTCTAAAATGAGCATGGGGTTTGTCGCACAGTGACGAGTTTCTGGCAAAGAGGGACGAGTTCATTTCAACCGTTGTTCCTTCGTTCTATAGTTGCCAATGTGTTCCTGTTATGGAGCGAGATTGGGTCTTGTGGTACATTGAAAACAGTAAGGGTGACAAAATGTGTAACCGCTGTTTCTGGATCAAAGAGTTGGGGCTCTTCTTCTGTGAGTTTGAACCGATGAGCGTGATTATGGACACAAGGGAGTGGTGAAGATGTATACTATCAGAATCTTTTCTCTTTTTATGTTCTTTGCTGTGACATTATTACGGCTGGTTTATATTTTACATTATGGTTGGGTTGTTGTCTTTTAATTACGGCTGATTTTTGTAAAAAGGGTTCTCTTCAATTACGGCTGAGTTTTAATTTCATAATGACTGAGATATTTTGTTGGAGTGTTATTAATTACGACATGGCTGGGTTAATTAAATACGTGATAGCCGGGTTATTTTTACTTAAAGGCTGAGGTAATGTTAACTTTTTGGCTGAGTTTTGTAAAAAAATCCAAGATACAAACTCGGAATCCGCCATGTCAACAAACTCCTTGCCATGTCATCACTAATGAACGGAATTTTATAACTTGCTTTATGAGACTGTTCATGTTCTTCTTCATCTTAGTTATCTATCGTCTTCATCTTTCTCAGTTGGTTATGGATCCGGTAATTATTGTTTCCGGTAATTATTGTTTCCGGTAATTGGATTAAGAAAAACAAATATGTATTCAACGTCGACAGTAGATGGTGTAAAGTTCTTCATTTACATGAGAAAACAACACATGAAGATTTCGCAAAGTCTGTTCTCGATGATTACAGATTGAATGATTTGAAGGATCATATTCAGCTTAGATACATGTTCTCGAATAAAGCATTGAAAACGATGCACTCCACCAGTTTACGTGTCCAATACTCGACAATTGCAAGGTTTTCTAAGCCTGAAGAAAATCGAACAACTATGTCTCTGTGTGGAGATTACGGAGAACAGAGCAAGAGAGAAGAGTAAAACATTTTTGAGCTTTAGCTCAGAAGCAGAAGCAGAAGCTTCAGCAGTTGAGTCCAGAGACAAAAAATAGAGTGGGAGTTACGATGGTTTCAGTTTGGAGAAGGAACAAGAGGACAATGAGAATGACTGCTCTAGTAATGTCGAAGGAGAAAAACATGACGTAGTCGGAGAAGATGAAATAGGCGAAGAAAACGAAGAAAACGAAGAAGATGATGAATTTGAAAGCCGATTTGATATGTTCGACGATTCAGACGGTGCGTCATCTGAAGATGAAAACTTCAGCTCATACGGTGAGTCTCCTACAGATGACGAAGATTAACCAACACTACCTCCCAAGAAGAGATATCAGAACTTCTCAATGTGCGGATCTAAAGGGAATCTGGAGGTTCTAAGTTTGGAGATGTCGTCGATAGACATTGCGGTAGGTCAACGATACGATAGTAAAGACGATTTGGAGAGACGACTGAAACTTCTTACAGTGAGGTATAAATTTGATTTTGATGTAGAAACATCAACCCCGACATCATACGTTGTTAAGTGTTGGGTTGATGGATGTCTCTGGAGATTTCGTGCTTCTACCCAAGGAGAATCCAAGGCGTTTTATGTTCGTATCTACGATTCGAAGCATACATGTTCCTGCACAGAGCGTTCTAATCGATCTCGACAAGCAACACCAGATATTTTAGGTATGTTGTACAAGAACTTTCTCGGCGACGTTGGTCCGGCCGTTCGCCCTACGAGCGTCGGGATAGCTATCACTAAGCAGTTTGGTATAAAGGTAATTACTTTGTTGTGGCTAAGTTATTTTAACGACACGGCTGAGTAATGTCAAATGTACAGGTTGACATAATCATACAATTCGGCTGGGTTACTATATATTTAGATGCGGCCGAGTTATAGTAAAATAGGGTTGAGTTATTCAGTACGTTATGGCTGTCTTAATTATTTGATGCGGCTGAGTAATGAGGATCGTTTTTTCATGTGAACAGATGGATTATCGGAAATCACACCGGTCGGTGAAATTTGCAAGGGAAATCGATGAGGGAACACCCGAGTGTGGGTTTGAAAGCTTGCCTTCTTACTTATACATGATAAGAAGGGCAAATCCGAGTACAGTTACCCGTCTTCAAATCGATGAGCTTGGAAGATTCATGTATGTGTTTTTTGCCTTTGGTACGAGCGTTAATGGGTTTCCTTTCATGCGCAAAGTTGTTGTAGTCGACGGTACGTTTCTCAATGGTAAATACAAAGGGACGCTACTCACAGCACTAGCTCAGGACGGTAACTTCCAGATTTTTCCAATAGCCTTCGCAGTGGTTGACACAGAAAATGATGATTTGTGGCATTGGTTTTTTACGCAACTAAAACTTCTGATTCCTGACGACGAGGGTCTTTCGATAATCTCAGACATGCATAACTCGATAAGGAAAGCAATTAGAAATGTGTATCCGTTGGCTGCTCGGGGAATATGCACCTACCATTTATATAAGAACATATTGGGACGGTACAAAGGAAAAGAAGCATTCCGTCTGGTGAAGAAAGCGGCGAGATGTTTTAGGATGTCTGACTTTACTGCGATTTTCGAGGAGATTGAAGCGATTCATCCTGCACTCCACGGCTACCTCCAAAGAGCTGATGTCCGCCTGTGGACGCGTGTTCATTTCCCGGGCGAGAGGTACAATTTGATGACTACAAACATAGTGGAATCAATGAACAGAGCATTGTTGCATGCTAGAGGTCTAAACATTGTTCGAATATTAGAATTGATACGGGTTATGATGACCAGATGGTTTGCTGAACGGAGAGAGGATGCCAGATCGCAGCCAACGACGCTTACGCGTGGTGTCGAGAAACTACTACATGTAAGTCAGTCGTAACAGTAAAAATAAGTCTATCTTTAAAATTCATAAAATTCTTAAGTCAGCCGTTTCATAAAATTCATAAGTCAGCCTTTATAATTCTTAAATCAGCCGTAATATGTAATAACTCAGTCGTTTCATATTTATTCTTTTTTTGTTAATAGGGTCATGTAACTGCCGCCAGAGAATTGACTGTCCAAAAGATTGATGATCATCACACTGAAGTTAAATATGGATCTTCTAGCGAGTCTTTGAATGTTGTTAATTTGGTAGAGCGAAAGTGCACATGTCGGCGTTTCGAACGCGAGAAATTACCATGTGTACACGCAATCGCAGCTGCGGAGTACAACAATGTTTGTCGTATATCCCTGTGCAGTCCTTACTATAACACTGAATATTTGGTGAGAGAATACGCTGAATCTATCATGCCGGCTGACTCAGCGCTACCTGTTCCAGAAATCGTGGCAAACCAACCGTGCTTGCCCCCGTATATTCGTCAACAACTAGGAAGACCTAAGAAAAATAGGATGAAATCTGCTTTAGAAGTTGCACTTCAAAACAAACGTCCTAGGAAAGAACACACAAGTTCTCGATGTAGACATAGTGGCCATAATGCGAAAACTTGTCTGATGTAAGCAAGTGTTGTAGGAATTTTCATGTTTTTGAATTACGGCTGGGTTTTTGTTTTCACTTATATATATTACGGCTGGATTAGGGATTTTCATGTATTTGAATTATGGCTGGGTTTTTGTTTTCATTTATATATATTACGGCTGGATTAGGGATTTTCATGTATTTTCATTACGGCTGGGTTTCTGTTTTCAAACGCAACTGTTATAATTCCCGCCCAAAATAAGAAACGTCGCGAAGTCAATAAACGACTATTAATTGAAAGAATTTGTATTACGGCTGAATAAATAAGGCATTTCTCGAACAATTATATGTTCAACTCTCTATTTTTAAACAATTTTTCTCTCTATCTAAATGGAATATTTCCCTTTTCTTGAATCACTAAAAGAAAATAGCGACATACTGAGGGAAAAAATCGTCGGTATGTCGTCGGAATAACGTTATTCCGACGACATATCGACGAAACAAGTCCTCGGAAATAACTCCTCGGAAATTCATTTTTCCTCGGAAATCCCTCGGAATTTTCTGACGGAATTCCGAGGAAACAAATTTCCGAGGAAATTCCGAGGACAACCTGTTCGTCGGAAAGCTCCTCGGAATATACCGAGGGAGAGCTTCCTCGGGATATTTCGATGGATTTTTCGATGGTCCAATCCTCGGAAGTTCCGACGAAATGTTCCTCGGAATTTTCATTGGTATATTCCGAGGAACGGGGTCCCTCGGTATATTCCGAGGAACATGTCCCTCGGTATATTCCGAGGGACCCCGTTCCTCGAAATTTAAAAAAAAATTAATTTTTTTTAAAAAAATAAAATTTTTGAAATTTAAATTCGAAAATATAAAATTAAAAATAAAATTGAAATCATTAAAATTAAAATTAAGATTAAAATTAAAATTTGAAAATATTCAAAGTTTCACAAATAAAAATAAAACATTCCGAGTTTTTGGAAAAAAAAAAACTACGGGTCTGGCACGTCCGGGAACACCTCGTTCGGGTACATCCTCTGCATCATCTCCATCATTTGCTGGTTCAGCCTCCTCTGTGCCTCATAGCCCGCCTGTTGAGCCGCCATCTGGGTCTCCAACAAAGATATGCGATCATCCTTGTCCTTCAACTGAGCCGTAAGTACTTCTGGATCAACAAAGGGCGGTGGTGCAGAAGATGGAGGAACCGACCGGGTGCGACGACCCAAACCGACCAAACGTCCCTTCTTCTTTGGAACCGACTGAAATAGAAAATAGCCAAATTTACAAATTTAAATCAAGAAATAAATAAATTGAACTTTAAAAAAAAGAACTTACGGATTCAACGATTTTGTTGATTCGAAACCGGGATAAGTTGGTCGAAGCCGTCGAAGCGTCATCCTCGGTTTGAAGCTGAGACACTTCGTCTTGCACCTGAGTTTGGACCAGGCTGACCACTTCCCTCACAAGACCGTCATCAATCTGACCGGTCTTCTTGTTGGTATACGCCCTCTTCATTAGGGCGAGATCATCAACCGGCTCGCCATCATTTTCTTCCGCCTTGAAAAAAAAACATAAATTAAAGAAACATTAGAAATTAGAAGAAATGGACAAAAAATAAAATTTCAAAACTTAAATAATTGAAGAAAAAGCGGTTGAACTTACCATGCGATCTCCCAGAGAGGCAATAGATTGAGCACCCAAGTTATGCTTGAAGATGCCCTTCCCTTTGCGGTCGCTCCTGCCGTTCGTGGAGTTGGTGGAAGAAGTTTCTTTCGTCTCTTCCTTATCCCAATGCGCACACAACTCCGTCCAGACCGTGTTGTTTATCGACTTTGGGACCTTTTAATAAAAAAAGAAAAGAAAATAGTTTAATAAATTAAAAAATACTTTAATAAATTAAAAAATTGTTTAATAAATTAAATCGAACCTTATTGATTTCCCACTTCTTCTTCCACTCGTGGATCTGCTTCCCGTAGTTGTCCATAACTATATGGACGAAGTGGTGATAGATAAAGAGCGTCTCATCGGAATTCCAGGTGAATTCTTGCTGAAAAAAAAAACACAATTAGTAGAAAATTTATATTAAAGATTAAAAATATAAGTAAAAAATTAGAATACTTACCGCAAACTGCCGAAACCACAGATGCTGCTTGTCGGTAGGGAAGTCAGTGAAAGTCGGATCTCCCTTGTCGAGGGCCGAGTACATCATACGGTTGATCCATGCGCTGATCCCGTTCCCGGATCGGTTGAACCTAATAAAAAGAACAAACGATTAATAATGAATCAAATTTTAATGAAAAAAAAATATTACCATGTTTGACCCCGTCCATGTGGATACGAAGTGAGATAGGGAAGATGGTCACGACCGGGCTGTCGAACCAACTCCGCAACACTCATCACGCCCGGAGGACCCGGAGGAGGAGGAGTAGGAGCGGGTGCAGCAGCGGGAGCGAGAGGAGCAAGAGCGGGTGCAGTAGAGGGAGATGTATGGTAGGAGCTGTGGGGTGAAGGGGAATCCTGAAAATGGCTGGAATCCCGAGACTGGCTCCCCGTACCACCACGACCACGACGCTGTCGAGGCCGGGTCTGATCATCATGCGACCTGTAAATTAAAAAAAAAAATATTTAATAAATATAGAAATATATAAATTATTTTTTTTAAAAAAAAAAATCCCAAATAATAGTTTTTAATCAAAGAAAAAGTTTTATAGACATTAAAAATGTTTAATAAATATATAAAAATAGTTCTAATAAACAAAAAATAGTTTTAATAAAAAAAAAGTTTAATAATTACAAAAAATAGTTTTAATAATATTAAAAATGTTTAATAAATATAGAAATTTATATAATATAAATATAATTTTTTTTTTTTTTTAAATCCCAAATAATAGTTTTTAATCACAAAAAAGTTATATAGACATTAACAATGTTTAATAAATATATAAAAATAGTTCTAATAAACAAAAAATAGTTTTAATAAATAAAAAATAGTTTAATAATTACAAAAAATAGTTTTAATAATATTAAAAATGTTTAATAAATATAGAAATTTATATAATATAAATATAAAAAATTAATATTTTTTTTTAAAATCCCAAATAATAGTTTTTAATCACAAAAAAGGTTTTAAAGATATTAAAAATGTTTTGTAAAATCCAAAATATCGAATTTATATACAAAAAACGTTTTGTAAAATCCAAAAAACGAATTTATATACAAAAATCGTTTTGTAAATTACAAAAATCGAATTTTTACACAAAAATCGAATTTATAAATACAAAAAAAAATCAAAAATTTATAAAAAAATTCTAAATCAATTCAACAAAACAAATTATTCAACCAAATCACAATTCTAAACCTATTATACAACCAAATCACAATCCTAACCAATCACCCTAACAAAAATCTATCAAATCTACACAAAAGCCTAACAAATAGAACCTAAGAGAGTGTGATAGGGTCCTTACATGATTTGTGTAAGAGAAAGGGGAGATCGCCGGAGAAGAGGTCGGAGAGAAGGGGTAAATCGCCAGAGAAGAGGGAGAGGAGGCGCAGAGGAAGAAGAGAAAAATGGGGAAGAAGAAGCGGCTCGTGGTTATAAAACCTAGGGTCCGACGGATACTATCCGTCGGAATTCCGTCGGAATTCCAATTTCAATTTTCGCGAAATATTTGCCTGGTTAAATGAAAATATTCCGAGGAAATTCCGACGGATACTTAAATATCCCTCGGAATTCCGTCGGAATATTCCGAGGAACTAGTGTTTGGGGTTTCAAAACATCAATTTTTTTTGCCGTATTTCATTTCTTATACAATTGTAATGCATACCATTGAGGATTCTTTGTATAGATGATCATAAACCATGAAATAACAAATTTCAAAACGAATTGAAAGTATTCCCTTTACCGTTCATTAAAGTGTACAAGTGTTTCTCTTACGTTGTGGGGATTTCGTTCATACAATCGGAAAAGTGTTTATTATAGGGTAAGGAACAAATGTTTGACTTCATAATCAGTCTAAGACACTTAATAAGGGTTATATAAGTGTTATTCAAACCGCAAAACGTTGTTTTCGGTTTAAAAACCCTATTTCCTCGGAATTTCCTCGGAATATTCCGAGGAAATTCCGAGGAAACCCTTATCTTCCTCGGAATTCCGTAGGAATATTCCGAGGGAATTCCGAGGAACTAGTGTTTGGGGTTCCAAAACATCAATTTTGTTTGCCGTATTTCACTTCTTATACAATTGTAATGCATACCATTGAGGATTCTTTGTATAGATGATCATAAACCGTGAAATAACAAATTTCAAAACGAATTGAAAGTATTCCCTTTACCGTTCATTAAAGTGTATAAGTGTTTCTCATACGTTGTGGGGATTTCGTTCATACAATCGGAAAAGTGTTTATTATAGGGTAAGGAACAAATGTTTGACTTCATAATCAGTCTAAGACACTTAATAAGGGTTATATAAGTGTTATTCAAACCGGAAAACGTTGTTTTCGGTTTAAAAACCCTATTTCCTCGGAATTTCCTCGGAATATTCTGAGGAAATTCCGAGGAAACCCTTATCTTCCTCGGAATTCCGTCGGAATATTCCGAGGGAATTTCGAGGAACTAGTGTTTGGGGTTTCAAAACATCAATTTTTTTTGCCGTATTTCATTTCTTATACAATTGTAATGCATTCCATTGAGGATTCTTTGTATAGATGATCATAAACCATGAAATAACAAATTTCAAAACGAATTGAAAGTATTCCCTTTACCGTTCATTAAAGTGTATAAGTGTTTCTCTTACGTTGTGGGGATTTCGTTCATACAATCGGAAAAGTGTTTATTATAGGGTAATGAACAAATGTTTGACTTCATAATCAGTCTAAGACACTTAATAAGGGTTATATAAGTGTTATTAAAACCGCAAAACGTTGTTTTCGGTTTAAAAACCCTATTTCCTCAGAATTTCCTCGGAATATTCCGAGGAAATGCCGAGGAAACTCTTATCTTCCTCGGAATTCCGTCGGAATATTCCGAGGGAATTCCGAGGAACTAGTGTTTGGGGTTCCAAAACATCAATTTTTTTTGCCGTATTTTATTTCTTATACAATTGTAATGCATACAATTGAGGATTCTTTGTATAGATGATCATAAACCATGAAATAACAAATTTCAAAACGAATTGAAAGTATTCCCTTTACCGTTCATTAAAGTGTATACGTGTTTCTCTTACGTTGTGGGGATTTCGTTCATACAATCAGAAAAATGTTTATTATAGGGTAAAGAACAAATGTTTGACTTCATAATCAGTCTAAGACACTTAATAAGGGTTATATAAGTGTTATTCAAACCGCAAAACGTTGTTTTCGGTTTAAAAACCCTATTTCCTCGGAATATTCCGAGGAAATTCCGAGGAAACCTTTATCTTCCTCGGAATTCCGTCGGAATATTAAAAAAAAAAAAAAGTCGATGCTAGTCTGTTTCCGAGTCATCATCACCAGATGAATCTGAATCTGGATCTTGGTGAAACTCTCCAATCACTGGTTCATCCTCTACGTGAACGACGACTTCCTCTCCGAAGTCGGTTAAATCGACTACAAGGCCAACTCCAGCTAAATCTTCTGCTGCACTTAAGTTGCCGGATGTGCTTGGTTGTAGTGGGTCTTCCAGCTCAGAACTTCCCTGAACTCGGCCTCTCGGGTTGAGTCTTGTAACAGTAACCCATGGATCATCTCTGTTCCTTACCCGGGGGTACTTGATATAACAAACCTGTAACATTTAAAAACTTATTAGTAAAATTATAAATTAATACACATGATGATGAATCATTCTAAATAATTAACATTTAATTACCTGATCGGCCTGAGAAGCAAGAATGAAAGGATCATAATATTACAGCTTTCGCCTCGAATTTACTGATGTAACACCAAACGCATCTGTTCTCACACCTCGATCTAGAGTGTTGTCGTGCCAATCACAATAGAAAACAGTACAGCGCAATCCAACCATGCCCAAATACTTGATTTCCAAAATCTCATGTATGTGTCCGTAGTATACATCATCTCCTGATGCAGAACAAACGCCAGCATCATAAGTCATACTTGAACGTCTCCTCTTCTGAGTTGTGAATGCATATCCTCGAGTACAAAATCTCGGATATGACTTCACAACAAATTTTGGGCCAACGACCATCTCGCGTATCCAATCGTCAAATATTTCACCTCTGGCCAAACCAGCAGACACCTATATATCAATAAATGTGAATTAGTATAAATATGTGATAAATGATATTTTAATTTGTTTAAAGCACTCACATAAGTAAACATCCATCCAGAAAATTCTCTCTGCTTCATTTCTTCTAGTTCGTCCTCTGTGGCGTATCTATATTCGAACCTCTTTTCTGCCATGAAAATCCTGTACATATGATGACAATAATGTAATTAATTAAGATTTAAATTTCAACTTGTTAAAATAAAAATTTGTAAGCTTATTTATTTACCTCTCATATTGAAGAACATCTTCGCAGTTGGTGAGCAAATATGTTTGCAAATTACTGCGCTCCTGCTCAGTAAGTCGACGGTCCTTTGGTTTTCCGCTAAGTCGTCCAACGTCTGTGAAAATGTCTGGAACCGTAACATGATATGTTGCCCGTTCGCCTCTATCATCATGCCGAGCAGGTCTTCTGTTTTTGGTCTGAACTTCTGCTGGAAAGTAGTACTCGGCAAAGTTTGAAGTTTCTTCATTGATCATCTGTGCGACTATAGAACCTTCCACCCTACTTAAATTTTTCACCATCTTCTTCAAATGAAACATATACCGCTCATACAGATACATCCATCTATACTGCACAGGACCACCAAGTTCCAATTCTCTTGCCAGGTGAATAACAAGATGCTCCATAACATCAAAAAATGAGGGAGGAAATATCTTCTCAAGGTTGCACTGAATCACGGCTATGTTAGTCTTCAAATTTTCAATACCTTCAAGAGTCACTGATCTCGTGCATAAATCGCGGAAGAAACCACTTATCCCTGCAATTGCTTCATGAACATTTCGTGGTAATAGTTCCTTGAAGGCAAACGGAAGGAGGCGCTGCATCATTACATGGCAATCGTGGCTTTTCAAGCCAGTAAGCTTTCCTTCCTTTATGTCGATACAGTTACGAAATTAGATGCGTAACCGTCTGGAAATTCCACATCGTTTGAAATCCATTCAAAGAACGCATCTTTTCCCTCTGCATCAAGTCGGTATATGGGAAAAGGAGCCCTACCATTCTCATCAACATGAAGTTCTGAATGAGCACATATATCGACTAAATCCAGTCTTGACTTCAAATTATCTTTTGTTTTACCTTGAACATTAAGGATCTTGTTCATGAGATTGTCAAAAAAGTTCTTCTCAATATGCATGACATCTAAATTATGCCTTAGCAGATGATCCTCCTAGTATGGCAGATCCCAGAAAATACTTTTTTTTGTGCCAGTTATGTAGGTCTCCAACATCATCTACCGGAAAACGCTCATGTCCACCGACGTCTGGCGTCCTTTCTGCACCAAAATTTCTTAGTTGTGTCTTCAAATCTTTCCCACAAATTTCCGGAGGTGGACTGTCAAACACCCTCTTGTTCTTCGTAAACAAATTCCTACTCCTACGATATGGATGATCAGGTGGTAGGAATCTCCTGTGACAGTCAAACCAACACGTTTTCCTTCCGTGCTTTAGTTGGAAAGCATCAGTGTTATCTTGACAATATGGACATGATAGCCTTCCATGCGTTGTCCATCCAGATAACATACCATATGCTGGAAAATCACTTATTGTCCACATTAGTACTGCCCGCATTTGAAAGTTTTCTTTACACGAAACATCGTATGTTTCAGCACCTTGAGCCCATAGTTGTTGCAACTCATATATTAGTGGCTGAAGAAACACATCAAGTGATCTCTTAGGATGCTCTGGTCCGGGAACGAGAATCGAGAGAAACAAAAACTCTCGTCGCAAGCACAAGTTTGGGGGTAGGTTGTATGGTGTAAGAATGAATGGCCATACAGAATACTGTCTTCCACTCTTGCCAAACGGGCTGAAACCATCAGTACATAATCCAAGGTAGACATTTCTTCTCTTATACGCAAACTCGGGATACTTTGATTGGAAATGCTTCCACGCTTTTGCATCTGAAGGATGTCTGATCTCACCATCTGTTGAGTGCTCCGCATGCCATCTCATTGGTTGCGCTGTGCGTTCAGACAGATACAACCTCTGCAACCTTTCCGTCAAAGGAAAATACCACATCCTTTTATATGGCACTGGAACTCTTCCACTCGTATCTTTATAACGAGGCTTCCCACAAAATTTGCATGTAACCCGCTGTTCATCCAACCTCCAATAAATCATGCAGTTGTCGCTGCATACATCTATTACCTGATACGATAAACCAAGACCAGCTACGAGTTTCTGAACCTCGTAGTATGAACCAGGAGCTACATTATCCTCGGGTAGAATACCTTTTACAAAATCAGCAATCGCATCCACATAGTCTTCAGCCAAATTATAATCTGTTTTAATGCCCATCAATCTTGTAGCAGATGATAAAGCTGAATGACCATCTTTGCAACCTTCATACAATGGTTGCTTTCCAGCATCCAACATATCATAAAATCTCCTTACTTGTGCATTGGGTAAATCTTCCCCTCTAAAATGATCATTTACCATCTCATCAGTACCTACACCATAATCTACATCCGTTTTAATTGGTTCTTCTAATCTAACCGCTGGCTGAGGTTCGCTAGTACTACCATGTTCATAATCAGTTTCCCCATGATGATACCAAATTTTGTAACTTCGTGTAAACCCACTCAAATATAGATGAGTCCAAACATCTCACTCTTTAATAACCTTTCTATTTTTACAATTATAGCAAGGACATCTTAACATACCTGTTTTTGCTTCCGGTTGTCGGTGAACTAACCCCATGAATTCGGATATACCCCGTTGGTATTCTTCCGTAAGTAATCTCGTGTTCGGATCCAAATGAGGTCTATCGATCCAAGAACGAAAATAATTTGAAGAAGACATGTTTTTTATGAATCAAATTCGTGTGTAAATAGAGTAAGAGGGAGGATGAAGATATGGAGTGAATGAAGAGGAAGAGGAGTGCTTGTATTTATAGTTGAAATCCTGCCGACAGACCGAGGAAATTCCGACGGAATTCCGACGCCAACGGCTAGTTCGTCGGAATTTCCTCGGAATTTTTAAAATCCCCCAACGGCTCTCCAACGGCTATAATATATCCTCAGAATTCATCGGTTTTTTTCGAGGAATACATTTTCCCTTGGTATTTCATAAGAATATTCCGACGGATTGATATTTCCTCAGAATTCCGTCGGTATATTCCGGGGAAATTCCGAGGAAACCAAATTTTGGGTTTCCTCGGGATATCCTCGAAAATTCCTCGGGAAATTCCGAGGATTTCATTTCCCGTCGGAATGTCCGTCAGAATACCGCTGTTTTCTTGTAGTGAATTGCCTGAAGAAATTCAGGCGTTGGTGGTTGAACGTGTGGCCCGTAACACCTTACAAGATCTCTATGGCCTCAAAGCATCGTCCAAGTCGATGAAAGCGTTAGCAGAGCGGCGTGATGTATACTATTTTTACGATGTGTTATCCGTTCCCTGGGGACTCAATATGCCTTCGCAGTTGTTGAAATCTTGCTACGCTGAGGGAAATCCAAGCACACTTTATATAAAGGGTGTACAGTTCTACTTCACATTCGGCCTTCAAGAAGAAGGCCTTTCTCTGATGAAGCGTGCAGCATATGCAGGATATGAGCGTACTGTGTATACACACGCAATTACTCAAGCAATCTTTTTGTGTGATGGGCAGTATTTTCATGGTATTCCAAGAGAATGGGTTCAGAGGATAGGGAAAGTAGTGCAATCAGTGAAATGGGGATGGGGTTTTGGCATTCTGACGAGTTCCGCCAAAATAGGGCGCTGTTCATTTCAAAGTTTGTTCCGTCGTTCTACAGATGCCAATGTGGAACACATGTGGGGCGACAATGTCTCTGCTTGTGGCACCTTGATATGACTAAGGATGACAACTTGTGTGAGCGCTGTTTCTGGATCAAAGAGATTGGCACGTTTTTACGTGATTTTGAACCGATAAGCGTTATTAGGGACACAAGGAAGTGGTGAAGATGTAATCAATCGGCACCTTATCTTTTTAAGTTCTTTGCTATTTTCTTTTTAAGTTCAAATGAATGTAATGAGGGTTAGTTATTGTTTCTTTTGGCTGATTTATTGTTCAATTACGGCTGCATTACTGTTTTATCACGGCTGATTTATTGTGCATAGAACACTTAAAAAAAGAGGTTCATTTACGTGCATTGCAAAACGTTCAGATTTCTTAGTTTACGTGCAGATATGTAATCCATCAATTATAAACGAACGGAGGGAGTAATAATTAGCCTCGATATTCTTATATCGTTGACTGAGTTAAAGTAATAATTAGCCTCGATATTTTAAACACGCGCCACCATTAATCGACGACTCAGTCCAATCAAGCAAGTGGAAACGTCCCATTAATAATGAAAGTGGGTGAGTGATAATCTTCGTTGTGGTATAAACAATGATGAGTTAGCTGAGTTACTTTACACTTTACGGCTGAGTTACTTTATACATTACGACTGCACGGCTGAGTTACTTTACACTTTACAACTGAGTTACTAAACAATGTTATCATTTGTTTCCTTCACGGCTGAGTTTGTAAACAATGTTATCATTTGTTTGCTTCACGGCTGAGTTTGTAAACAATGTTATCATTTGTTTGCCTCACGGCTGAGATACTTTAATACGTTAAGTCTGAGTTACATAAAACATAGGCTGACTTACAAAACATTACTAAAAAAAGTAGTAGTAGTAGCAAAGTAACGACATTCCAACCCCACAAACAAACACATTCCTCAAACACCGACCCTGACTCATACATTCTTCTCCTTTTCCCTCAGATGCAGTCTTCATTACTTCAATCTTTTTCTCCAACCGAGCAACGCTAAGTCTGAATTTCGAGATGTCTTTGTTCATGCCACTTATCAATGACTTAATATCCCCAACCTCTTCAACCAAACACTCATCCGCCCATTTGAATAAATGTCTCTGTTTTCACAATATAACCAGATCTAAGTACTACGTTACAGAACATGCGAAATAAGAACCAAAACGAACCTTATTATATCCTTTTCCGCAGCAATAGTACAATCTTCCTGGATTTGTAGCGGTTCCAGATGTAGAAATGTAACATGGTTCACCACACCAACACTGTTTTGGTGTTCCTCTTTCCGCGTTCAAACGGTGTCTGTGAGAATTTCCTGAAACGCAGGATGAAAAAGGCATTTTGATTCTCAAAACAATTTCAGAAACGAAATGGAATTACATGGATTTAGGGTGAGAAAGACGACAAGATGAAACAACATCGTTTCCACACGCGCCATAATTAAAATAATATTTTAATGTGTCGATATTGTAAATCCCTCGACACATGCGTCACAGACTGTAAATAATTAGCCTCGATATTAGGTTTGAGCCGTATTTTCCACAAGCGCCATAATTAATCGACAACTCAGTCCAATCAAGCAAGTGGAAATGTCACATTAGAAATGTATTATATTGACATTCACAGCTGGGTTTTGCCGTTTTACAATGGCTGAATTATGATTAATTTATTTACAGCTGAATTTCGGTTACTTATGGCTGGGATTATCGTAAACTAACATTCACAACTGAGTTACCTTATACGTTTTGGCTGAGTTAACTTTAAGTTTTCACTAAGTTAACATTCACAGCTGAGTTATTTTATACGTAGAGGCTTAGTTATTATAAAGATACGGCTGAATTAAACAAACACATTATGACTGGGTTATAGTACTTAATATACAAGAAATATGAATTCGACATGTTTACATTCAGGAAACGAAATTATCAGATTCAAAATACAGACAAGGCATCACTTTCAGAAACCAAAATTGTTAGGACCAAACTCTTCAAACATGTGGACGAGATCACGCCAGACTCTTGTTAACATCCACGGAGGCTTGTCGCCTCCGATTGCCCAAGTTCTCTTCAAATAGCGCATCTGGCAACGAAATAGCGTTCTGGCCACAAGATTAAAATGTGTCCAAACTGTCGAATTATGCCTTCGATCCCATGTGTTTTTACGCTACAACAAAAAAAAATTACAAAACCGTTGAGAATACAACAGATAAATAACTCAGCAACGCTATGCTGTCATTTTAAGTGGACAAAATGTTCTTACAGCGAGTTGAAGAAACAAGTGTTCCTTAAAATGATCGGGAATTGCGCGGTATGTCAGCCAATCATGAACCCAACTTTCTGCAAGAATCGACGGGATGACGAGAGAGAGATCACTTAAAAATTTGAACCAGATAGTACTGGTTGTGTCAAGTAATTCACCTAGACCAGGGTATAGAAGGGGGAGGTTTTCACGATTTGCAGAGCTTAGTATCGCATTGACACTAATCTCTAACATCGTCGAATAACCAGAAACAATCGTCATAACTTTTGATGGGGATATATAATTTTTGTTTAGGTTTTTTTAGAGAGAGAAAGGTGTAAGAGATGAGACAATATATAGAGAGGTACAGAACGTCAAACGTCTCGAGTTAAAATTTCCCAAGAAGCAGTTATCTTTTTCCCGCCAAACGTCAGGATGAAGTTACACTTTACGGCTGAGTTACAGACCACATTTACGGCTGACTTAGTAAATGGGGTTTAGGGTTTAGGGTTGCTTATTTAGGGTTTAGGTTTGCTTTTTTGGGTTTTTAAGTTTGAGATTTGGATTTATGGTGCAAGAATAGTTATAAAAACACAAATTCATGATAAATAACACAATAATAGTTTATGAGTTTTGAATTATGCTCACACCTTATATGTATCAGTTAAGTTTATGAGTAATTGTAAGACAAACAGATACCTCAAGATCATGATTGATTCTAAACTCGTAGATTCAATAAAGAAGATACATTCAGTTGATTATATATTCACTTCAAATATATAATTGGAGTTTCAATTTAACATTTTAAAGTATAAACATTTTTTTTATTATAGGGTATGTTTGAGGTATGGCTGAGTTATAATATCGTAACGGCTGACTAATACTAATCGATACGGCTAAGTTATATAAACATGTTACGATTATAGGGTATGTTTGGGGTAAGGCTGAGTTACGTATATACGACACGGCAGGGTTATAAAAACGATAAGACTGAGTCAAATACTTAATAACAACATAAGTCAAGTACAAAATAACAACATAAGTTCATCATAAAACAACAACAACATAAGTAAAGTACTTCATAACAACACATGTTCATTTAGCTATCATTTGGTCCGTCACAACATTTCCTCCTTCAGCGAGGATATCTGTTGCCATCTTCATTCGTAAACCTTGAATATTTTGATCGTTTATCCCATCAAACTTTACACCAAGCGCTAGACACTCCACAAACTTCAACGAATACACCCCACAATCGCCAACCTGGGTGTTTTGTGGAGTGTATCTTTTGCTCCTCCTTCTGAATGAGAACTTCTTCCTGCTAATGGGTTGGATATTGGCAGGAATATGTACACTCAACATAGCGGGAATCATGTGCGTCAACGGTTTAAATGAATTCAGAATTCTCTGCTCACTTTTGAGTGTTAGCTCTCCAAAGATTGGATCGTAGCAATCAATCTTCTCCTTCTTCAGATCCACGTGATACGCAACCCAGTGATTTCCGCCGGTTTGAAGACATCCGTACAAGTGATCCACATCTTCATACCACTTCAAGTTTGTTCGACAATGATCGGGAATCCTACCATTTATCATATCTTCATAACCATTGCCTTTGAACATGAACATTGTGGGTTTCATCTTGAACTGAGCGTAATCGTGAATCAAATACGCCACGCATGGACCTTTTAATGAGGACACTCATATACGCCACGACATGCTACATAAATAATATTAACAAGTCAGCCGTAATCAAATATATAACTCAGCCGTTATATAATAAAAGAATATATAACTCAGCCGTGATATAATAAAAGAATATATAACTCAGCCGTAAAAATTAGATAACACAGCCGTAATAAAATAAAATAATATATAACTCAGCCGTAATAAAGACTTACATTATCAAACACCCATCCATACTCATTCTCCGGCCACGGTCTCTCATGGATGAGTATGCTGTAGAAGTCACTCTCATGATCAGCTGTTAGTACTTCTTTTTTACCTGGTGCTGCTGGTGGTTTGGGTGGAATTGCCTTGATGTGTTGCATAAGTTTCTCCAATAGCGCCGGATCAACAGGTGCTAGAGGGTCATATATTGCTGATGAAGGAGTAACATTCTTCCTCATGCACGTCGTTCCATCATGTCCTACGTTCGGAAAAACTAATGATGAAGAAACTTCCGTCATTGACAACCCTTTTGGAGTTAACCGAACATTTTTCTCCCGGTAGTCCTTAATTATGGCAGATCTAACCACTTCAGAATTCTCGACATCAGACTCCGGCGCGCATTCGTTTTGTTCTGCAACAACTTCGTCAGTTATATCAGCCAATGAACTATCCTCTACATCAGGTTGTACCTTGCATCTTGTTACACCGTCACGCGGTGGAGTCACCTTTTTGTACTTTGACCCAGCCTGTTTTTGCTTCTTTAGCTCAGCCTCTTGTTTCTTCTTTAACTCAGCCTCTTTTTTCTTAGCCTCAGCCACTGTTTTCTTAGCTTCAGCCTCTTTTTTTCTTAGATTCAGCCTCTTTTTTCTTATCCTCAGCAGCTTTTTTCTTAGCCTCAGCCTTCTCCTTCCTCTTAAACGCAGCATCTGCATGCACTGCTTTTTTTCTTCTCATCGGCTTCCTCACCCTTAACAATACGCTTGCGCCTGCAGCCGCGTCCATAGGCTGGATCCTTAGTAGCCTTATCATCCTTAGTAGCCTTTGCAGGAGAAACTACTACGAAATCAAGAGGCCGCATATCAGTAGCTTTATCAACACTACCAAACTCTTCATCCAAAGTCCTTTTCACCCCTGATTCCTTTTCAAGCTCCTTGGCCAAATTCTTTTTCGGTCCAAACTCCTTACCAGGAGTCGCAACTACTAACGCTGGACTATTGACAGACTTCTGATGCGTTCGAACCACCGGTGATGCCATCGATAAAGAGTTATCTGATAATGGTGGAGAGGGGTTATCATGGTTTTCGGGAATTTTCCCAATCCCCAGATCTTTCAGACGCTCCTCCAGTAAAGCATTCACCCTGTCATCAATGGTCTTTTGGTCCATCAATGGTCTGTTCCGGTCTAACTCGTAAGCTTCCAACCGTGAGTCAACCTGATCAAATTTTCTGGAAATAATATCCAGAGTACTCACAATGGTCGTTAGAGTAGCTTTGTTCTCCAACTCCAACTCTTTACTACCTTCCTTCTTGCTAAACCCTTTCCCGCTGCATCAGCTTCAGACTCATTCTGTGTCTTAACTTTCTTCTGCTTCTTAGTGGGTGGCTCAGCTTCTGATGAAACTCCACCCTTCATTCTCTTCTTCTCATTCCCCTTCCCCTTTGCATTCCCCTGCACTTCCCACAAACCTTTCACAAATCTACCTGAATGTATGTCTGTTATCAACCTAACGAGTTGCGGGTCGTCATCTTCACCCGGCCAAATAGGAAACATCTCTTCCATTGAGTCCTTCAAAACCATTCTCCTCGCACGCCCTGCAACACCAGGTTATAACAAAACTCAGCCTCCAAACTAACACAAAACTCAGCCATCAACTAAAATAATTCAGCCGCGATTTAACACATAACTCAGTCATCAACTAAACTAATTCAGCCGTAATTTAACACATAACTCAGCCATTAAGTAACTCCGAACTCAGCCATCAAATAAATTAAGTCAGCGTTAAACCTTACCTCGCCATGCTTTTCGATTTCGGCAGACAACAATTTATCAAAGCTTGCACGTGTACGCTTTCCACCCCATCGCAAAAGCGGAACGTCTTCGTTATTGATCACTCTCCCAAAACTCTCACCGAAGCATGTGACGGATTCATAAGCCCAAATCAATAATGCGTCCTTCATGCCGCTTATTGTGTATGAACCTCCATCTGGAGCCAATGTTTTAATAGAGTCAATTAGAACTTCGTATGCAGTCCGACCCCATGGATACGACCTCATGGCTTCATCGTCGAATACCCTTATTGCACTTTGAAAGGGTATCCTTGAATTGTGATGCAAACAATAGACTCTCATGGCTTGAAGAAGTAGCAGCCCAACCACTTGCGCTTTTCAAAAATCCAAAGCGGACAGAACGCTAATGCTGCCTTCAGTTCATCTAACTTTGGTCCCATCCCAAGCGGCACCTTCAACTCCCCCCAAAACTCATTGTATTGACAAGGATCGAATTTTTCTTTTGGCAATGGACCTGTGTTTAGCCCAGTGATCTCACCAAACTCGAGCAAGCTAAACCTGATAGGCTTATCAGCCACGAGACACCATATCTCCTTCTTTATAACTCGCAGCTGTCTACACAGTAGATAGTGCACGGTCCTACCAGACCACATGCTTTCGCGTTCAGCTAGCCTAGCTAGCAACTACTCCAATGGGAGAGTTCACCAGTTCTTCCCACACATCAAGTCCTATTGTTTCTCTAACGTGGGGGAAATGCCCTGGAAGGAAATTGTGATTAATAACTTTACCATCTAGGTTAGAAGACCCTTCAGGGTAAAGTCTTGGTGGGTAATCCCCTCATTTAATTTCAGCAGCATCCATCTGATCATATAACCCAACAATAAAATCAGCCACAACAAAACAGTAACTCAGACGCATCATAAGAGTAACACAGTCATAACATAACATTAGGTTATTCACGACACAAATATAACTCAGCCATAACATAACCATAACTCAGCCGCAGCAAAACCCTAACTCAGACGCAACGAAACCCCCAACAAAACAAAATCACAGCCGCAACACAACCCTATCTCAGTCGAAACAAAATATAAATCAGATGAAATATAATACATAACTGACCCACAAACTCAACAAAACACAATATATAACGTCGTGATATCCTACCGGAAAAGACAAACTCGGAGATAAGAATGCGGCGAAGACGGCGGCGAAGACGATTTCGTACAAACGAGTTCAGAATTCTGATTTCGGGCACGATGATAACAGAGAAAACATAGTACAACGACAGAGAGCTATTTCGACGAAGAGGAAGTTAACACAGACAATGTCGATGACGGAGAGTGGGAGTATCCTCGCGGTTCCTTCTTCGAGACGACAAAACAATGTTTTTAGTTAGTTTTTTTTTAAACTTCGATTTAATTATGTTGGAGAAGAGACGGTTTGGTTTCTATTGTGGTGGTGATGTGTAATTTTAATTACTGATGTGGATTATATGTTTAAAAGTAATTTCAATTAAAAAAAACTAACCAAAGGTCCTTAGAGTCATTTACTATGGGTGTCCAAACATTCTAGTCATTTTAAAAAAATGTTTAATACTCTAGTAATAAACCAACTTTTGTTATACATTCTAGTCATTTTCTCATTGTTATATCTTGTAATATTCAAAGCCATGTTTTTGCCTTTTGCCTTTTGCCTTTGGCCTTCACTTGACCCGTCTTTAATATCAAATGGGCTAATATAAGATGGGAAATTGCACCATATGACCATCAGACAATTAATAATTCATTATATGTCCAAATACTCTAGTATACCGATATACTGTATGTACTTTATATAATATTTTCACTTTAACCTTTCACACAACCAGCGAAATCTACAAACAAAAAAATAAACTAAATTAATAATTACCTGACACAAGTACATCGTGGCCTTTGGAGATTCACATAACTTATGAAAGTAATTTTTGTTGGTAACTTTGTAGAAAGTGAGTGGTTTCTCTCCCATTATTGATCCACTATGTGACCACCAAGATCATTTCCGGAGTAGCTTTGCTTAAGAGATGCCCGTCTGCAACGGCTTGCTTGGTTACTGACGGGAAGCTTCGCTGCATCTGAAATCTACGGAGTCACCGACAACGTAAACGGCACCGCGGCGTGGTTCATCAACTCTTCCTCAATCACCCTAACCTCTTCGTTTTACTAGAGATTTTTTCATCTACAGTTTTGATTATATGCTTCATTCTCTCAATTTGAAGAGATTTTGTCTTCTATTATGTTCAAGTGGGAACTATTTGAACCGAGTGTACACATCTGACAAGTCCTCGGTTATATGCCGAATTAGATCCTTATAATTGCAATCCAAGTAATGATCTAGTGTTTTTGATAACACAAATGTCCTTTTGCTTTGTCTATTTCGGAATAGTATTTGTTACTATACTTTGTATACTAGTTACCATACTACTTAAACTTACATAGTATAACATCCATATGTCATTGCATGTCAGAATCTGTTTAGTAACCTATGGTAACCACAAGTTAGGAGTTTTCTGTTTGTATAGTATGGTTTCTTCTATTTCTAAGTCATTGCATCTGAGTGAGTTGGTAAATGGAATAGTTTTGTAAATGTGAATTGATGTATAAGCATGTGGACCTGGACTATTTGTATCTGAAATAGGCTACATATATTATAATAAAATAGTACAGTACTGATCGCATGGTATGGAATCCCTGCATGGATAAATGTACCAGAAGTTAGTGTGTCTCGGTTTGTATTGAATAATATTTTTATTCCATTTATAAGTCGTTCTATATGAGTGAATTTATAAATGGAATAGATTTCTTTCAATATATTTACTGAAATCATCCATGGATATATGTAAACATGAAATATAGTACCCTTATAAGCATATTCTAGATATTGTTGGACGATGGTATAGTGATAGTCATGTAAACATGTTTACCTTTCTTTTCGGTTCCCAAATTTTTAATGAAAGATTTAGGGATGCCAAGTTGATTGTTCAAAACTGGATTTGAACTAGCTGGAACGAAAGGGGTAAATAACTACTTCAACCTCTGTTGGATTGAGCTGATCAAGACTGCCTAGAGGACTACCATTTGGAGTTGTTTAAGCATTACAAGGAAGTATTGTGATGGGATCCCATACATTCTTTGTAATGTTTGTTCATTACATTATGTTCCGGCAGTCGGCAACTGTAAATTTTAGGCAATATACTATTTGTTAATTTTAGACATATGTAATATAGTATTTGTACATAACTTGATAATTTCAGTAAATTGTACTATACTATTTTACATATTTATGTGTATATATATTTTCATGTTACTATACTATTTTATCATGTTCCATTCCGTTTGAAGGTTACTAAAAGCGCTCTATTTTTTTAGAAATGTAGTTTGTAATTTTTTTTAAGTTTTAACTATCGTTACATGTTTTTGAATCTGTAAAAATTGTACTATGATCTATATTGTAGAGTTTAATATTACATAATATTATGTACTTTTTAGATTTTCATATTTGAGTTTAGGGTTTATATTTAGATTAGGTAATTAGAAGGTGAGGGGTATGGTTGGGGTCATCATTAACTTCTTCCATGCAATCATAGACATTTCATAATTTCACCAATATGTACTATTTTATTTATTCTGTTCCGTGATTAGAGTTAAGGGTTTAGTATTTAGAAAGTGAGGGGACATCGTTAGGGTCAGGGTCAGCATTATCTTATTCAATGCAATAATATACATTTCATAATTTCACCAGTATATACTATGTTATTTATTTTGTTCCATTCTATTTTGGTTTATGATTTATATTTGGGTTTATGTTTTACCAGTAACAACATATGATTAGCTACGAGGATACAAGAGGGTTTATATTTGTTGTTGTATCATTGTTATGAATTGATTAATTTTTAAGGATTTGGGTAAAGTAAGTTGCGGGTATGAGTGGCTTTAATATGTAGCTTTTCCGGTAAGATTGGTTTACTATACTACTAAGACTGTATGTAATAGAGCATGTGCAACTTTTCAAACCAAGTAATGTGCATTCATGGGTTTAATATCGGAAACCAATTTATAGATTGTATCCGGGTTTATAGTTTCCTGACTAGGGTTTAGATTTACTAAATAGGAGTTTAGGTATATTATTTAACGGTTGTGGTTGAATTTATATATATAGTTTCTACCAAAGGTTTGGGTGATTTACTATGTCACTAAGATAGAATAGTACACGCGCAACCGAGATAGAATAGTATACGCACAATCTGGTAAGCATTAACTTCTTCATGCATTCATCTTCTTCTTATGTGTTTGTTTATGCGGTAAAAATTAAACTGACGTGGCTTTTTTTCATAATTTATGCATAGGTCACATAAATCGTGGGCGAGATAACTTGGAGTCGACGTCATCTCTTTATCATTTGTCACCGGTAACTTGTTGAAACAAAGGGTATAACCGGATCATTTGAGCGTTAAATGTTATTCACTCAATTATGTCAAAATCAATGCTACTCACTTAATTACACTTGAAATTTTAATCATTTCGCAAGTTGTCCCATATAAGAATGTGCCCTCCATGGTTCTCAGTATCTACCAATATCTTCATCTTGGCAACCAACTTTTCTTACATAGTTAAATGAATTATTCATAATAAAGTTATTACGTCAAAAGTGAGAACAAACAAGAGACATTGATAAACTGGATAGTTCTTTATTCACTTCTTTCTCTTTACATTATTCGATTACAAAAGGTATTTATATAACAGAGGTGTTAGGATTCAGAGGCTTAAATATGTCACTTTGTGTCAGCATAAACCCACAGCAAACCAAGAGAGAAGTTGCTTAGTCCAAAAACAGAACACTGCAAAACAGAAAAAACAGAGTATAAAGAGTTTGGAGAAGAGATTAGGAGAAAAGGAGAAGATGAGAGCACACACACAATTTAAGGAGTTTGCGCCTATTAACGAGGGTCACTACATCTCCCCGAGACTACAGCTCGGAATCCACTAGAAGGTGTAACATAGATACAAAGATACAAGTGATTCACTCATCATATCACTCATGAACTCACTCTAATGTATCTTACTATCGTTTTTTTTTTGGATCAACTTGTATCTTACTATGTTTTAATGAGGAAAGCCAAAACTAAACTTATGCTTATATGTTTCTCTCACCCTTTTAAGCTATTTGTGTGGCTCAATCTTTTTCTCACATTCTCAGATTCTCTTTATAATGGAGACACTTTTAAACCTAATGCACAAGAAGATAAAATGGTGAGGCTCCTCTTTGTGGTCCCAAAAGTAACTCAGCCCAATTTTGGCTTGACTAGAGTTAGACCTTAGTTGCTTTTGATCTTTATTTGCTTGATCAAAAAGTATTTTTATCTTTACAAGAGGTAAGAAAAATCTAGATACTCTTGGATATGATCAGATAAGAACAAAAAAAGAATGATCAAGAAAGTTTTGGATCATACACGTGCAAATATCAAAAGATCCTCGTGCTAATAACTTTTACATCTAGGGACACTTTTTCACATTTCAATTACACTCCAAGGTACTTATCACTTGAAGCGCACATTATTCTATGTGAAAGACATTAGTACCCTTATAGGTCTCTCATTAATTTGACTTATCTTCTTTTCTCTTCCCCGACGACTCAGACTGAGTAACCCCTAACATCTCTCTGGATTGAGAATTTTCTTGACACCTCGTCCAAGATATCTTGCAAGCGTGTTCAAGTCTGACTCCCCAGCTTCGCCGATGGTTATTCTCCAGCTTCTTCTATCCACAACGGTGAACCAAATTGGAGTTCTCAAGTCTGGCTCCCAGATTCGTCGATGCTTCTCTCCTCCTACCAGTTGTTTCGACGTGTACAGCAAAAGCCACTGTATAATCAACGTTTCCCTTCTATCCACAACGTTTTGTATTGAATCTCAGGAGGTCTATAAGAGAGAGAAGAAAAAACACAGAGGAGCTTTTATGCAAATAAATGGTTCCCCTTCTTGGCAGTTACAAGCAATGGTATCAAAAGGTCTTGGCTTTGATATAATCCACAACTTGTGAGATCAAAATAAAAAAGTTAGGTGTAGACAAAAAAAAAATTCTTATTTTTTTGTTGAGGGTTTTGTTCACATGAATCCATGCCCACATCTATACTTTTGGTGAGGGTTTTGTCAAGATATAGATGTAGATGTGTTGGTGTCTACGCCCATACGAAAGAGAAGAAGAAAAACATAGGAGCTTTTATGCAAATCAGTGGTTTCTCTTCTCGGCAGTGACAAGCAATGGTATCAATAGTATCTGTCTTAGCTTTGGTTTTGTTCACAATTTGTGAGATTCAGAGAAGTTTGGTGTAGACAAAATCTTGTTTCTTCTTCTTTTGGTGAGGGTTTTGTTCACATGAATCCATATCCACATCTACATTTTGGTGAGGATTTTGTCAAAATATAAATGTTAATGTTTTGGTATCCATATCCACATTTTTCATGTTTACACTTTCTCATAAAGACATAGTTGTCCAAAAACTCTATTGACCCCACAAGAAAATGCCTCACATGTGGAAAGTGTCTTTGAGTATAAGGAAAAATCAAAATATGTCCTAGAGAGTAATCAACTCAGAAATTTTTACATCTAGAGACATTTTTTCACATTTCAATTACACTCTAAGGCACTTATCACTTGAGGCACACGTTATTCTATGTGAAAGACATTAGTACCCTTAGCTCTCTCATTAACTTGACTTATCTTCTTTTCTCTTCCCCGATGACTCCGACTGAGTAACCCCTAACATCTCTCTGGATTGAGAATTTTCTTGACACCTCGTCCAAGATATCTTGCAGGTGTGTTCAAGTCTGACTCCCCAGCTTCGCCGATGGTTTCTCCAGCTTCTTCTATCCACAACGGTGAACCAAATTGGAGTTCTCAAGTCTGGCTCCCAGATTCGTCGATGCTTCTCTCCTCCTACCAGTCGTTTCGACATCTACAGCAAAAGCCACTGTATCTGCAACGTTTCCCTTCTATCCACAACGTTTTGTATTGAATCTCAAGAGGTCTATAGGAGAGAGAAGAAAAAACACAGGAGCTTTTATGCGAATAAATGGTTTCCCTTCTTGGCAGTTACAAGCAATGGTATCAAAAGGTCTTGGCTTTGATATAATCCACAACTTGTGAGATCAAAATAGAAAAGTTAGGTGTAGACAGAAAAAAATTCTTATTTTTTTGTTGAGGGTTTTGTTCACATGAATCCATGCCCACATCTATACTTTTGGTGAGGGTTTTGTCAAGATATAGATGTAGATGTGTTGGTGTCCACGCCCATACGAAAAAAAAAGAAGAAAACAGAGGAGCCTTTATGCAAATCAGTGGTTTCTCTTCTCGGCAGTGACAAGCAATGGTATCAATAGTATCTGTCTTAGCTTTGGTTCTGTTCCCATTTGTGAGATTCAGAGAAGTTTGGTGTAGACAAAATCTTGTTTCTTCTTCTTTTGGTGAGGGTTTTTTTCACATGAATCCATATCCACATCTACATTTTGGTGAGGATTTTGTCAAAATATAAATGTTAATGTTTTGGTATCCATATCCACATTTTTCATGTCCACACTTTTATTGTCCACGTCCACACATTTTTATCTAAATATTAAAATATTTAGAAATATATTGAAAGTAGATGTTGAAATATAGAGAATTTTTTTTATAATTTAATGTAATAAATAAAATATTTTTATTTATTAACATGCAAACTTAAATGCTCAAAGGATTTATAAAAAAGAAACATCTCAAAAGCAACTCATGAAACACAACCGGTTCACCACAGCTGCACGCACGATCTTTCTTTTTTCTATAAGCACATAATTTTCCAAATAATATGTTGGTCCCACCAGAATGTGCTTCACATGTGGTAAGTTTATTTCATTGTAAAAGAAAGACAAAAAGTGTTATATTGTGTAATCAACTCTAACTAGATACTTTTATATTATCAGATTTGTCAAAAATACAATTCTCATATATATTCCTCAATACCAAGTCAGACCAAGTCTCATGCAAAGGCCTTTTTTCACGGCGTGAAAATCTCAACTGTTTCATTTCTCCAACAGAGGCAAGCACGAACAAACGTTGTAACATGTAGTAATGCATCTATAAACAATCTCTTCTCCTTTGGGTGGAGAAACTAGAACATAGAAAATTCAGAAAAAGGGGAACTCGTTCAAGCCTAACCAGCTCGTAGACAAGGCAGGCATTTCACTTATTAGAAAACAAATGAATAAACTTATGATGATTACGATTGTTTATTTGCGTTTATTTTAGGATATACGTTAATCAAAATTAAACTTCAATTTATTAGTACTTTAAACATAATTTGGTCAAATATAGTTTGCATTCACATTTCACAATTTTTGTAAATGTTAATTCCTTTAACTTCAGTTACAAAAAAAAAAAAAATTCCTTTAACTTTGCATGAATTGCCTTTTGAAAATAATTTTTTCACACGTAAATAGAAAGGTAAAAAAGGCTGATGTATGTCGTGACATGGTGAGGGACATTTGTATGCGTAACAGGAGCTGAATAAGGTGAAGGAACAGAGACGAAGCGGTTCGTGCTGGTTCATGGTGGAGGCGTCGTCGGGGTTTGGTGTTGGTACAAAACCATAACACTCTTGGAGAAACATGGTTTTCAAGTAGATGCCGTTGACTTAACCGGTTCTGGTGTTAGCTCTATTGACACCAACAACGTCACCATCTTCGCTCACTACTCCAAGCCTCTCTTCCACTTCTTCGAATCCCTCAAACCCACAGAGAAGGTGCCAACCTTTTTTTTGAGCATTAATTTCAACAGTTAGATCATGTTTAATTTAAGACCATAACAAGTTACATATATAATACAGGTGATCTGGGTGGGGCATGATTTTGGAGGGGCTTGTATTGTATGTCTTATGCGATGGAGATGTTTCCTACTAAAATCTCTAAAGCTGTCTTTATCTCTGCTATGGTCAAAGCATTCTTGATCTCTTTAATCAAAAGGTACATTTTTCATATTACTTTATTTTGTCTTCTGCTCATCATCCTCTTTTTTAATTGCATTCATTATATTTTTTTAGCTGGGATCAAATGATCTGATGCAGCAAGCTCAGATCTTCTTGTACGCCAACGGCAAAAAGAACCCTCCAACCGCCGCTGATTTCGACGGATCTTTGCTTAAAAAATTTATATTTAATCAGAGCCCTCCAAAGGTAAATACAAACCGAACCATTACAATTCGGTTGATTACTGAATCTAATCTTTCATTTTGGTATAGGACATTGCATTGGCATCGGTATACATAAGACCCATCCCGTTCGCACCGGTTGGTGAAAAGCTTCACGTGTTCTACATAAAAACCATGGAGGATTACGCTGTATCGGTTCCTCTTCAGGAGGCAATGAACACAAATTGAGCCCGCCTGAAAAGGTTTTTGAGCTCAAAGGATCCGATCACGCACCGGTCTTCTCTCGGCCTCAGTCCTTGAACCGATTCCTCATCAAGATATCTCATATACCGTTCAAAAAGTTATCATGATATGTTTGAGCCGTTGATTGTTCTTTTGAATCGGGTACAAATTAAAACCAAACCGAGTTTTAGGATCTCGTAACCCCCAAAATTGGGCCCCTGTTATTATTTTGGGCAATTCTACTCAATAGACTATTTTCAAGTTTTGGTCACAAAATAGACTACAACGAAGAAAATGATCAAAATATTTCATTTAATAGATAAAAGAGTATTAATACCCTAGATATATAAAAAAAATAAAAAAATAATTTTTTTTTTATATAGTTTTAGATTATATGTTTTCAAATTCGAACTTTTTTATAAAAATTTTTTTTTTGAAATTTTTTTTTTCTTTTCAAATTTTCTAGATTGTTTTTTTTAAGAGTTGGACAATGAGCATAATATACCCCCAAAATTGGGCTCCTGTTATTATTTTGGGCAATTCTTCTAAATAGACTATTTTCAAGTTTTGGTCACAAAAATAGACTACAAGGAAGAAAATGACCAAAATATTTCATTTAATAGATAAAAGAATACTAATACCCTAGATATATAAAAAAAATAAAAAAATAAATTTTTTTTTTTATAGTTTTAGATTATATGTTTTCAAATTCGAACTTTTTTATAAAATTTTTTTTTTGAAATTTTTTTTTTCTTTTCAAATTTTCATTTTGTAATTCGAAAATACTTTTTGAAACTATTTTTAAAATTTTTATTTTCAAAATTTTAATTTTTAATTTTTATTTTATAAATTTTAATTTTTAATTTTTATTTTATAAATTTTTAAACCTCAATCCCAAATCTCCACCCCTTAACTCTAAACCCTAAGGTTTGGATTAGTTAACCCTAAGGGTATAAGGGTATATTTACCGCTTTAATGAAACATTTTGGTCATTTTGATTCTTAGAATCTATATTTGTGACATAAACTTTTTTAGTGCTATTCTAGGGTATTTCCCTTATTATTTTCTTATGTTATTTGGTCATTTAGTTTTAATATAGAAAAACTAATCTATCTGATAATCTACTAATTTTATTTTTGTCTTTTTTTACCCATCTCGTTCTGTTATGTTTCTGTTCTTTTCCGTGTGTGATTTGAGTGCTGATCGGGCCTTCCACTAGAGAACAAGTGTTATAGTAGTCACAAAACCATAGCATTCTCTAATCTCTATGATAGCAAATCATTGATGTATCTAACCTCAATATCGAAAAACGTTTAGTGACAATTGATATTGAAGAAGTTTCCTATCACAATCAAGCTAAGGTATGGCTCAGGTCGCAAATGGAACGAAACAAGCACGGGGAGGGAACTATCGCGGTTGTATTTTATGGTCAGTTTTGGAGTTGAACCCATGAGCTGATGGCGATAATGAACTAGAGCTTGTCTGGACATGAGCCGGCCTAACACAATTTCTTTCAAGATATTCAGTCACTTTTGTCTATGAGACCAATGATAGGACTGTTCATACTGATGTTCTGCTGTCCTCGCCAAAGGCTCGGTCAAAGGCTGTTAACAAGAGAAGTGAGATTGGGGATACAGGATCAGAAGCACAGACAAAAGCAAGTGAGAAGTGGTCATTACGAGGTGAAAGCAACGTACGTGATTTTCATTATTTAGTCTTAAACTTCACTAATAAAATTACAATATTTCTTCCTATTTATCAGATAAAAAATGACTCAATCTTTACTAGAATTTTAAATGCTAAAAGAGAGTGGAAAAGATTGCTCATCATAAGAGTAAGATGAAAACAAACAAGGACCACACTTTTCAAGTACGATTTCAAGTACGATATCTATAACTGTAACCAATACAAATTAGAGACACTAGAGTAGAGGTAAGTGTTAAAAGATTGCTTATCATAACAGTAGGATGAAAACAAACAAGGCCCACGCTTTTCAAATACGATATCTATAACTGTAACCAAAACAAATTAGAGACACTAGAGTAGAGGTAAGTGTTAAAAGAATGCTTATCATAACAGTAGGATGAAAACAAACAAGGCTCACGCTTTTCAAGTACAATATCTACAAGTACAACTGTAACCAAAACAAATTAGAGACACTAGAGTAGAGGTAAGTAAAATATTAGGGATCTGCAGTTTGATCTGTTTAGATATCCGGGAGCCCGGTACCAGATTTAGACAGCTACGTCCATTGCGGCACCCAGGTGGCCGGGTTTTCGGAACACATCCTGTATGTAAACGCACCAAATTTTCGACAAAAGGAGAGATAACACAAATATCTGAAGAGAGGCAACAGAGGAAGTCCGTCTCTGGCTCATATTTGAACAACCTCTTCTTAGTGTCATAGAAGAAAAGACTCCCTTCCTTAGAAACAGCCAATGGCGTGAACATCGTTGACCATTCCTCTATAACTCTCCTGTGCATTGGAATAAATCTATGTGCTAAAGTTATGGAGTAAGTCATACTCCATGTTTCTTCTTGTGCATCCATGATCCATATCTCTAGATTCCATCCAGGTTTCATCATACAGATGTCAGCTATGGCTAGACGATCATCAAGGTTCACTAACCGAGCTGCGGTCGAGTGCAAAGAGGGCGGAAGTACCTGGACATCCCGAAATTCTTCTGTGTGAAGATCGAAAGCTAGTATCTTATATTTACGAAAAAGGTCGAACCAGTAGATGGATCCTTTCAACACACGCCGACTTCCTTCTCGTATCAACCTTGTAAGGAGGTGGGACCAGTTTCCGCCATTGGCCAATGTCAACATCAAGAATCTGGTAATGGTTATGATCAAACAACATGCTCACTACTTTATAATTCCCGGTAACTTCGTCCTTACCGAATCCCATCGCCGAGTTTATATTGAATTCGCTCCACCATACTTCTGATAATTTCGAAACCTTGAAAAATTAATATGATAAGGAAAATAAATAAATTTATATTAGACTTAATTACGTACCGGTAGACATGTCGTTCTCATAGTGGAAGGGGCCGCTAATCTATTGAATTCTCCGGTCGAAGGATTCAAAACGCTGACCCAATTCGGTTCCGGTATGCAAACTACACCGTCACATGTCAAAGAAGGTCGTGTGGCTTCATCACACTTTAAGTAAACCATCTCGATCTCTTCGTCTCCTTGGAACCGCGATTGGGCCTGATTTCCGACAGCCAAGAATTTTCGGTTCTTTGGAACACTCATACGCCTGTCCGCGAACCTCCTCGACTCCATTAATGATCTCCATTCCCTCGAGACGGTTTTGAATCTGAGAATTTATTTTAACGGCAGCCTAACAAGTATTTCTTCCACCACATCGGTAGTTATGTAGATCTGATTAGGGTTTTCTTCTTCTTCCCCCATTATCTTTTTTGCTCTATATTTCCAGCATATCTTTCTTTAGCCCTTTTTATATCGAACGTAATCATTATAGGGGAATTGCGCTGTATGACGTTCAATAAGCGCATAATTCACTCGATGGCTAATTTCCCTAAATCACCGATATATGGTTCACCTTTTATAAAATATTGCCATATTGCCCTTCTTATTAACCAGGAGTAACTGGCAAAAAATAAAGATTAACTAAAAAAAATTAACTGTTCACTAAACTGTCGTGGCGCTTCGTTACCCCACATAATCCTTTTTTACTTTACCATACCTTTCTCTGTAAACTAAACACTATTCTTCTCTTTCATCACCACCCGAAATTCACGTTGTGTGTTGCCAGACTTTAAACTGCTCGTCACCGCGATATTACTTCACGCACCGACGAATCGGAACCCGGAAGGCATTCTACAGTTCTTATTCCGTCAAGATCGCATCCGGTACTCCCGTGAGTTCGATTTTACTTTTCTATTTTGTCGAAATTTCCAGTTACTCCGACCGGAATTGAGTCTTCTTCTCCGTTTCTTTGTTCTTTTCAACAATACGAGAGCTTTAATTGTCTATATCTCCTATGTAGTGTATCGATTTACTGGTCTTTGCACGTGGTAGTAAATTCCAGATAGAAACAAAAATCGATTCCGGGCCTTTGTTTGGAAGATTGTAAATGTGATTACTGCGTGGTCGCTTTCGGTTTTCTGTTTATTTGGTTTTCACCCGTCATTATCTGTACACGAAAATAGGATTTTGAATGTAAAGTGGTTTAATTGTTCACTCTGGGACTTAGGATATTTCATAAAACTGACCATACTAGACCATTTTCGTATTTTCAATTGCAATATAGTATGTGAATAACATAGTAATGCCGTTTGCTATTCCATTTATTGTGAATCTCTTTTTTTATGTGTGGTATTGTTTTCATTCTATAGAGTTTGTTATTGCCATCTCGGTAAGGAGAGATATTTAGTATCAGATAGCAACGGAAATCGGTTACATCAATACTAGATAGAGGATTATGAAACCCATTTCACTGTCTATCGTTTTCATTTTTTTTGGTTTCTTTGTTTTGATCCGTAATTATCTGTACAATATATGACTATATTGAATGGTAATTGATTTTTGTTAAGTTTGCAAACTCTTCTACTTCATATTTCTGCACATACTAGACCATTTCACTAGCTGGAATCGCATTCTATATGTATATAGAATAGTAGTGTACGTAGCTACTGTATTTACTGTCTCCGTTAGTCTTATGGGTTGTATTGTTTTCATGCTTGGCAGTGACAAAATGGACGAATTAGGTCTTCCTCTGAGAATGTTTGAGGCGGGTTCAGAACCATCAGGGCGGAAACGGGTTAATAACTACTTCAACCTACGGTGGATTGACATCATAAAGAGTGCACTAGAGGAAGAAGTCTTGGAAATGTTGAATGAGTCGCAGTTCCAGAGAGTTTTGCAGATGGGTTCGCATACTTTTTCAGTAATGTTCCTCCATTACTACCTCTCACGTCAGTTGCTAACTGCAAAGGAGTATGAACTTTGGTGGATCTTCGTTGGGAAGCCGATAAGCTATGCCATACAAGACTTTGCTCTAGTCACCGGACTGAACTGTGGCGACGGCGTTGGGTTAACTGGAGAAGCCGCCGAGAAAGGTATTGGGCGAGGGAAGGCGTCCGGTAAAGGCAAATCATCTATGTCAATATGGGATGATTTATTTCGTGGGGAAGAGAAGCCCACACCTGGATGGATCGTAGAGCGGCTTATGAAGGGTAAAAAATACAAGGATCGGTTAACCCGTTTGCGGCTTTCGTTGTTGGTATTGGTGGAAGGGATTCTGTGTCCAACTTGTGGGACAACAAAAATCAGACCCGAAATAGTGAGCATGCTTGGTGATCTTGACGCTTTCATGAAGTATCCATGGGGCAGGGAGTCATTTATACTGACTGTTAGAAGTACAAAAGCAAGATCTGCTGTTAATTATGTGAAGGATACAATGGCCATTCAAGGATTTACCCATGCGATGGTATTGGTTACTGTGACTGCATGTCCTTCTATCATTATTAAGACTGGCGGTGCGGATCCTCTAGCAGATTCCACCCTGTCGAGCGAAGAAATTATCAGCAGGGTTGTTGATAGAAAGGTGGTGGTCAACATTGTCTCGGCCAAGACGGTTGATCAACTGGGACAGGTTAGTCAATATTTTTTTACTATCTCATATATATGTCATTCCATATGTCAATTAAAATCATACTATTTCCTTTCCATGTACCTATACTTGATTTTATTTGACCATACTGTGACTACTTACTTTCTCTACCGTATATTTGTGTCGCAGGCATATGTACGGTCTTTGATTAGCACAGATGAAGAGGGTGAGGATCTTTATCGTGGGTTGGGAGATAAGGAAGATACGAGTGTTGATACCATGGTTGCTTTGATTGACGATGATTACCCATTTGAGCATAATACTTGGTCAGGTGGTGTGAAAGCGGATGAGGTTAAACTGAAGAAGGGTCATGCACAAACTTCGGAGTCAAGTGATGAAAATGTTCCCGAGCCGGTTGAAAAGGATAACGCTCATCATGGTGGCGTAGAGAGTGGTGGTTACCCTGGAGATCCGAGAGGGAAATCATCAGCTAACCCCTCGGGTGCCCCGCATGGTGGTGAGAGTTTCCATTTTGATGTCCAAACATTACTTAGGCGTGCAGCTGACGCATACGAGGAGAAGGTTATTGCAATGTATGAGGGCTATATTCTGAGTTTGAAGGGCCATTTTAATTCTGAAGTGGGAGGCCTTCGAACCAACTTACAAGCAGCTACATCCGCGATTGCCCCTTTGGAAAGTAAGGTCACAGGGGAGTTTGATAAGATCAATCAGTTACTGAAGTCTCGGCTTAGAGGTGCGGATATGGGACCAACGTATGGGTTCAGTCCTGAGAGACATTCGTCACCATTCCCAGGTCAGAATGATGATTTCAACAATCCAGAGGTTAATCCCGATCGACCCACTACACATACTGGTGCTCCTGATGGTATGGGTACCCATACAAAGTTCGTTGTAAGTCTCAATACAATGAAATTATTCTTATATAGTCTGCCATTCCATAAGCTCACCAGACTATTCCATTTCTTATTCCTTGTTTGTATTATTCTCCAGTCAACACAGCGAGATGGAGAGGATGTTGCAGGAACAGGGACCGCCTCGGTTGGTTTGGGTCAGAATCTGGATGAAGGAGAAAGGGGTGGAGGACTATCTCCGGGTAAACAGACCGACTCAACTGATGGAGTCGAATTTAGAGCTGAGACAGGGGGCGAGCATAGGGGAGATGCTCACATTGGACATGACCCCATAAACATGGAGGTTTGTCCTTTAAATTATGTTGTGTTTTATACCATTCTATGCAGTTTATGCAATTAGATCCTTTTCATATTGATATTGGTCACTGACATTTCCATACTATTTTAATTTAGAATCCCTCGCCTTCGGTAAATGTCGCATCCCCTGACAATGCTGATGCCGCCAATCCTCCATCTTGAGTTGATGTGGTAAGAGTGAGTAGAAACGTGATAAGCAGTCAAAATGTCGGCTTTGTCTTAATATTATAATAATGTATATTGGCTCATTAAATTGACAAATGTGGTTAATCTATCTAGGACCAAGTGAATGTATCATCGGAATGCCGCATTGATGACCCATTGTCTGGCGTCGTTAATAAAATTCTATCAGAAGCCGGCGTTGATAAAGTAAGTTGTCTATACTTTATTGCATACATAAATCTATATATCTACTCTATTTTGCAATTAATTCCTTTCTATTTGCTTTGCATTGCCAGGATCCACTCCGACCCTCTACTGGCTCTGGAACTGATGTACCTCAGACATCAGCAGATGTCATTCCGGAGAAAGTGGGTCTTGATGGTGTGCATGACGATCGCAGTGAGGCTGCTGTTGGGAAGAAGGGTGAGGATGTGGATGAAGATGATGTTACAATTACTAAAGTTCAGGTATAATGCTTTAGCATCTTTCCCGCTCGTATGTTAAGTGTGTTTGCAGATTTGATAACTTTATGTTAACAGGTTGGACGAGGGAACACTGATGCAGCCGGTGGTCAAGTAGATGGTGGGAGACGTTTCAGTAGACGTACGCATACAAGTACCAAACGCTACACTCCTCCTGCACCCACCGTCCGTAAGAAAGAGGGAAACAAGAAAGTGCCACGTCAAATGGATGATAATGTTCCACCTCTTAAACGGGTTAAAAAGGTGTCGGTTGAGCCAAATAACCCAAAGCCTCGTCCTCAAGAAAAACCCACATTTATAGGTGGCTTCTCCCCATTTACTCCTCCAACCCCAGCTGCAAGAGAGGCATTTTTGAAGATAATGGCAGAGGCAAAGTAAGTGGAAAACATTTCATGATTGCTATTCCATTTGAAAACTATATATTCCATATGATATAGTATGGTATATTTATGAAATAAACACCTAACTGTGTTAGCACTTTCCTTCAGATCAAATGCACCATCCCTCGGGTCAGTCATTTCCATTGCTTCTTTGGATGATGTGTTCAATTGTACCGGTGTTTGTTCGTATGAGGTACGTTATAACCCTTACTGCTTCGCATAAATTTTGTCTATATGTTTTCGTTCTTATTTATGTGTATATTGTAGACTGTGGATCGTGTTACAGGTTGGATAAGAAAGAGGCGTGACAGCAATCCATCTTCAAAATTTGACTTCATCCCTCCAACTTTTTTTATGGATCTAATCCGCAGTTATCCTGCTTTTGAAGCCATGCAAGATAAGGCCGCCTTCACTTTTCCGATGTCTCTGCGCAGCCAGTTCATGCACCGGCCACAGTGGTTTACGCAAGTAGATTTTCTCTACACTCTGATTCTGGTTAAAGACAGACACTGGGTTGGCATGATAGTATATTTAGCTATGTGGGCCATCTATGTGGTGGACGCGAACCAGACATGTCCTCCTATTTCTGTGGTGAAAGATGTCGTCAACCCGATATCGATTATGATGCCTCACATGATATCGAGGTTCTGTCTAACTTCCCGACCTCGTGAGTTGAATTACCTTCCGTTCCCCATATCTCGCATAGATATACCAGTTCTACTTGAACATCCAGGTATTGGCCGCCTCTCTATAAAATTTTTGTTTATCAAGCTCTAGTCTATACCATACGCATAAGCTACTATACTTTATGGGGTAGCCAGTATAGAATTCCACACTAAATTTTTAATAATCTTTTTCCTGTTCTTAGGGTACGCCACGGTGGTGGCACTGATTCTGTTAGAGATCGCTGCGTTGGGGAATCCTTTGATTGATATGTCTCTAACTGAAGAGGAGGTTCGTGTTGCAGCGGAGAACTATGCGATATCTACGCTGGGTATGTTTAAGGTGGTCCCCACTAATCCTGCAGTTTAGTCATTTTCAGAACTGTACTACTTTATGTTCATTCGTGTTTGATGTTATCCACATTGTGTTACGGAATTTCCTTTCTCCTACCTCTTTATGTTTTTCTCTGTGATGCTTTGTTTCTTCAGAATAACAAACGATGGTTTCTTATGGTTAATTTATGATGTCCTCAGTTACATGTTTCTTTATTCCATTCAAAAAAATAGTATATTTTTAAGCAGTTAGTGTTTACCGTTTAGAGTACTGATTGTACAACATGTGTAACGAAGGTTATCATAAGTCAGTCTATCTTGAGTCATACCCAAGTTTATGTTCATCTCGAAAATATTATATAAATACTACACATTCCATCTATATTCCATTCTATTTAAATTATCTTCAGAAAATAACTATTCTATATATGACGATTGATATTATCACGTTATAAGGGGTAATGGTAATGGGTATAGGGTTAAGGGATGGGGGAGGGTTTGGGTTTAGTTTTCCCTACGGGTTGGTTTGGGGAGGGGGGGGGGGTTTGGGTTTAGTTTCCAATAAGCGTGGGGGTGTTGATGTTTAGGTTTTGTATTATTAAAAGGGGTTATTGTATTGGATTTAGGGTTTAGGGGGTTGGGGTGGGGGTTTGGGTTTAGTTTTCCCTACGGGTTGGTTTGTTGTGCTTTGGTGAAAATGTTAACGTGTGTAAAGGTATTGGGTTTAGTGTTGATGAAGGGTTGTTTGGGGTGTTGGGGTTGGATGTTGGGTTTATGTGTCTTTTTATGGGGTGTTTTGCAATTTTTTTTAAACGGTATAGAGTTTCTTTTGTAAGGGTTATTGGTTTGTATGCGAATTTCAGTTTTAACCATATTAACTTTTAATATAGTATAGTGTTAAACAATAATGGTATAGTGCTTCATCTATTTGAGTTACTTCTAAAATGTGTATTTTGTTTAGGGTTAATGTTGGGGGAGGGGAGTTTGGGTTTAGTTTTCCGTAAGGGTGGAGATGTTGTATGCAAATTTCATCTATAACCATATTAACTTTAATATGGTTATGTGTTGAAAAATGGTATAGTACGTCATCTTTTTGAGTTACTTTTGACTATGTATTTTGTTGAAGGTTAATGGGGGGGGGGGGGGGGTTGGGTTTAGTTTTCCGTAAGAGTGGACATGTTGTGTTTAGGATTTCTATTGTTAACGGTTTAAAGGTATTAGTTATAGTATAATACTGAAAATAAATGGTATAGAAAAAACAACCTAAAAGCTTAAGGCTTATAAGGTGTGAGCAAATAGTGGAGAACGGCATTATTAATATTAGACAAAAGAGAAGGTCTGGGGGTGTTCCGTACAACAACCACAAGAGTTGTTATTTAAAGGAGTCTATATAACATAATGTGTACATACCAAATAGATAGATATATCACTGTAAAGCATATACCATTCTATTTGGTTAAAAGACTGTTTTCCCCCCCTTTCCACTTCATGTACATGCCCGGTCTTTATACGACACTGGCTACTGCATAATCACCCAGTTCCCAAAAGATTTCACGGAACTGCCTTCTGCTGCCTTTTCCATAGTTATAGCTTATCATATTGGGTTGCGGCAGGATGCCCTGTTGTGTCCTGAACGGCCACAACGTTTGCATTTCCTGTTTGACGAGCTTCCTCCTTTCTACAAACCAAATTTAAACATCTATCATTCTTGCGTAAATGTAGAATATATAATGTTCCATATTAATAGGTATTACGACAATATTTACATATTGTACTTTATATTTAGTCCATTTGAACAATTACCTATACGGCCTGACTATTCCATAAGCTGATCTAACTATTCCGTTCAGTAATTAGAATTTTCGTAAATGGTAGAGTAGCTTACCTTGTACTCCCCACGTGATAGGATGCGGACTTTCCTAGGACGCCCAGGTGGGCGGCGTACTGCCGGTGGAAGTAATGGAGCTCTAGTTCCAGATCCGAGTTCTAATCCACCAACAGATGGGACCGGATATATTTTTCCGATGAAGCCTTGTCGCCATGTTGGTACACGGTAAGCCGGTGCCACCAGCGCATCAGATGGAAATCCAACCCTGGTTGAACAAGCAAGCGCATGCATACAGGGTATCCCTATTAGTTGATACTCACCACATGTGCAAGTACCGGGACCCAATAAAACTGTGAAGCACTCCCCGGTGGGGTCCTGCACTTGGTATTCAAGATCGGCTATATCACGTACAGCCATAGCGGTGGAGAGATCAAAGTTTTCCTCCACGAGTTTCCTGACATTTGGGGTGATAGTTCCTTGCTCACGGGTTGATTTCGCTCGACGCAATGCGAACCAAGACATAACTGTTGTACGTATGTACTCAAACATGGTAATGAGGGGATATTCACGTGCTTCCTTAAGCACACCATTCCAGGATTCAGCTATGTTTGAATCCATGACGTTGAACCTATTCCCCCTGAAATGAACCCTAGTCTACTGGTCGAACCCTGTTAACAATATTAATAAGTACTGGGCAGTTTTATATTTAGTACTATATTGTAGTAGATATAATAGAAATGATGCAATATAGTATAGTACCGTTGTGTATTATATAATATCAGATAGAATCGTTACCTATATCAACCAAGTAAGCCGCGCAATTTGGGCTGATTTTCTGAATTTCAATAAACTTCTTATTAAATTCAGTCACGGTGAAAGCTCTTGCAGCAGCGGACATAAGGTTCCCGAGTCTGCTACTCTTGTATTTTGCAATCACATTTCTCCACAGATGGACAACACATATGACATGCTGAGCATGGTTGTAGACCTGTACAAGTACAAATATATTATATAGATGGTGAACGTTACATATAGTATAGTTGGAAAAAAAAATAGAATGTGTTTAATTTAATGTTCAATAAAGATTGTCCGCATATTTACCTTCCTCAGTCCAGAGGCGATACTTGCATGGCGATCAGAGATGAAAACCAAGCCCGGGGTATCCAGAACAAAAGTTTGTAGCCTCTGGAAAAACCATTGCCAAGCATCGTCGTTTTCGCTATTAACAACAGCAAACGCAAGGGGAAATACTTGGAAATTCCCATCTTGTGCTGAGGCTGAAAGAAGGCACCCACCATACTTCCCTTTAAGCGCCGTCCCATCAACAACAACAACTTTCCGCATAGACGAATATCCTGCCACCGATGCTCCATAAGCAACAAAACAGTATTGAAACCGTGTTCCACCTTCTTCTTCATCCGTACTTTCTAGGTAGCATACGGTTCCTACATTACAAGACTGAAGGAGTGCCAAATATGGAGGTATCAGTGCATAACTTCCAACCATTGTCCCCATTGCATGCTCCATCGCCATCTCTCTAGCTCTCCAAGCTTTCCAGTATGAAACGTTGACATGAAATTCATCTAGCAATATTTTCCTTATTGCTGCGGCAGTGGGGCCCTTCTTAATACCAACAAAACGAGATTGCAATATCTGGCCAATCACGACAGTCGTTGCAAGTTTGTGGTAGTTTCTACAGTCATCAACGGTGCAAGAGTGAACTAGGTTAGCTTGTCTGACTTGGAAGTTCCCACTTGCATCTAACAAGACCGCATACACGCGCCATGGGCATGCATCACCAACGCATTGTGCAAGTAGTATGGAAGGGCTAGAACGAGTGGTCTTGAAATGGAACTTCCTGTTTATAGCATGTATTGCAAGTTTGATTTTGCAGTCGGCTTTGGATTTGAATGTGCGACCCACATAAAAGTCATCTCCCTCGTATTGGATGTCGGCCAGAGCCGTGTCAACCCCTACAAAGTCAATGAAACATTCAGCTGCATGTCAATTGTTTTATATAGTATGGAATTAACTTTTATTATATCAATATAGTATAGCCAACAAAATAACAAATCCATTCTATTAAATTTCATTCCTTATCATGTCACTTTACATTTGTATTTACTTAAAAGTGTTTTTTTACCTGATCCCTCCCGGTTGTTGAATACAGGTGGAGCATCCCTTCCAAAAAATGTTGGCGTATAGGGGTTGTTTAGCATCTCGTGGAGTGCTTCATCGAATTTACCCCAGTGTAGACCATCGTCTACTGGTAATTCTTCTGAATCATCTGAACCAAAGTTTGAATCTCCAACTCCACCGTCAGTGTCAGGAATGCCAGAATTTCCAAATAATAGACGTCTTCGGACCGGCCTAGACCCTTCTCCGGTTTCACCAACAACTGCGGGAACAACAGGAACGACCATGTCATCATCTGAGTCAGACTCTGAATCTGTTTCCTCTTCCACAGGACGTTTGTTTTTTCCCCTCTCATTCGTTCCTGTCTGAGGGCTGGTAGCGCGGGTGGGATCACGTCTCTCTGTGATTACTATTCCACCTGGTGAAGGTGGAATAGTACTCCGTCGTTCTTTAGATCTCACCGCCTTTGAAACGGAATAGTCTGGAACTTCATGTAGAATCGCCTTTCCTTTTGGTTGAGTGAGTGGAATGGTCAGTGGGGTTTCATATAGTGCAAAGGTATGCCAGTCTTCTTCATCGCCTCCATCTCCAACATCCTCGGCCATAGGCACCCTCTGTTCTGTCTCGCGCCCCTTAGTAAGTTGCTTCCCTCCATGTGATTGGCGGTAGATAGAGACATATAGAGGAACTTCTTCAATAGATCTCCTCATGTTTAGAAACACACCGACTTCTGTGTCCTCGGTTATGTACTGAGGCATTTCGAGCTCTCCATCTCCAAAGCTCACCCATTCTGGATACTGATATGAAAGCTTGAGCGTATCATCTGTCGATGATAGTTGATAGCGTTCTCTCACCGAAGTCAATAACTCTATCATTGTCATCCCGGAGAATATTTGAATGAAATGTTCTACTTTGGACGTTATGTCAGGTTCAAATATCCACCGTTGATCGCTATCACGGACCCACGTCCCATGTACAAGCAAGACTTTATCTTGCCCTGTCATCTGCAGGTTGGAGCAAAAAAAATTACTATCTCAGATCTACATCAAATGGTCCATTCCATAATGAGACAATCATTTCTATCAAATACTATAATGATCATCAACTACAAATACAGATAAATACAAGGATTAGTTGGTTGTTACTGATGATTACCTGTTCGAATCTGCTGAGCATTAACTCGTTCTCTGCTTTCACCTTCGTCAATGTCTTTTTCTTACTTAACAACGAGATGGACAGACTGTCAAAAGTATATGGAATACACGATATATTGTGAGGGTGGTCTATTCTGATCCACATATTTACTGAACTCAGTAAATAGCATGCGGTTATTTTCATGAGGACGTGGCTTCTACTCTGTCCTTAAGATCTGCACAGTGCATGGTGAATATCATCAATTCCTCCTTCCCGCAACGTCATCTCTCTCTCTATCACATCGTCATCTATTTAATTTGCGAAACGTCATCTATTTCTCTCTCTTTCACCGAAGACTTGTAAGCGTGGAGGGTAGAACCGAATGAGGTGAGAGACAATTGATATCCATTTAATTATGTCAAAATCATGTTCATATACTTAATTTCTCTCCCAGACTTAGCTATTTCGCCAATTAGCCTAGCCCATCATTATATTAGATTTGTTTTCCTTTTTTTTTTTGTTCAAATATATTAGATTCGTTTTCCTTTTTTACGTTTTCTTACATATCTACCTCAGTGACTACTTAATCTTACAAAAGTAATGTTTTAAGGTACGCTCGTGTTTAAGTTAAAGTCTTAGATGCGGTCAGACTTTGACCCAAAAAAACAGATACGCTCTGCTTTGAAGTTTCCTCTTATCTTTTTTTTTTTTTTAATATCAAAATTTTCTTTATCTGTTAAGTAGATTATGTCGTTTACCATAAAATTTACATATTTGGATTTATCTTTTTCTTTATTAAGTGGATTTTTGGAAAATAATTATTTAGACATGGGAAGATGAACATGGCGATTGGAACTACTTTTTATGTTATTAACATAACATTGTCAACATGTTTAGTAAAAAAAACACTGTTAACATTATGGGAAAATGAACGTGGCGATTGGAAGCCATCCTGTTAAATACAGCGAATCATAGTTGACACTATAAAGTGCTCCGGATAAACACTAAAGTCTTACGATTGCGTCTTCTTTGTTATTGTTGTTATTTTCCCTTTCTATATGTGCAGGCTATATTTGTGGCATCTTACTAGATGTTTCCAAATGAAATTTGGTAGCTCATCAAGAAACTTCTCTATTTACTTAACCAAGGTTGTTTTATGGTTACATGCATTTCAGTTTTATTCATCTGAAACCATGATACATGTTTATGGAACAAAACAACTTAAATCGACATTCATATATATTACTGGAGTTAAGGTTTTCCATGTTTTCTCAGTTTCCTTCATGTGCAGTTTGAAACAAAATAACTTTTAATTTCGTTACAAAGTTTTCAGTTTAAAAACAATGGTTTGGAAAAATGTTCTACTCAGATCCGGCTCGGAAAAGGTCCAAAACAACACGGGCCAGAAGCACAAATTTTTTGAAGATTTATTAAAAAAATAATAATGTTTCAAAATGTTGCTTAGAAAATTAGAATTTGATATCTTTAGTATTTTCACCACAAGCTTTAACCAACTGAACTATAAGAAGTGTTGAAATTATTGGCCAGAAAACAATATATTTTCACAGAACCGGAAGCTTATGCTTCCATGTTTTCTACCCAGTTATTGGCTGGAAAACAATATATTTTCACAGAACCGGAAGCTTATGCTTCCATGTTTTCTACCCAGGACCACTACTGGTTCTACTTGATCACGAAGGAATTTTCTCCAAGAACTGATGAGGTTTGTTGTCTGTAATTTATCTTAGTAGCGAAATCCTAACATTAATAGTTAGGTATAGGTTCTCATAAGTTGTTTGTCTTTCTGTGGTTATTATTGTTACAACCTCCCTGAAGAAGGATATGAATAGCAAAATTGACATGTATCGTTCAAATGGTATCCGTCTCCTCTGCCAAATAATAGACGAAAACCTTTTAACACCAACTGAGAGATACTTGAAACAAGGCATTGTTGAAAAGAATCATGGTGTTTCAAGCTATCTGCTATCATGATTTTTTCATGCTTATTGGTTTCAATATCAATACTTTTCTCATGATGGCTGGCGTCCCTTTAGTTATTGCTTGACCTGAATCAACTTGAAAAAATTGAAGATGTAATTTTAAAAATGAAGCACATTGTTGCCATAATACAAAGGCCGTTCATGTACTAAGACCCGATCTATGATCTTAAAATTCTTACGTGTCCATGTGTTTAGTTTTTCTATCTACAGCTATATTTTTTGTGTTTTTCTTTTCGTAAAATATGTAGAAGAGTAGATAGCCCAGAGCTGGAGTTCTTGGCAATATGATATTTGGAAACTTAGCCGGAAGTAGCTAATGTAAGTAAAATGAGTCTATGTTTTCCTAGACTGACTATGCAAATCAATTTCGTTGACTTCTATTTGAGACTCTTTTTGTTTGAAGGCGAAGCAAATCATTTCCACCGCCTGCAATTCATTTCCTTTGCTTCCGCTTATGTAAGTAACATGATATAAACACATTATGTAGAGCTTCCTGAGGCTGTTGTATATGTATCTGGTTTCTCAACAGAGGGAACAGTTGTGGTGGCAGACATTGTAAGGGTGTTGAGGTTGGGAAGGAAATGCAACCGAAAAGAGCCAAATTCAGAAAAAGAATGCTTTGATTTTAGAAAACCATACGACACACTACTATTCTTACTTGTAATGGAGTTAACTTTTTATTTGATCATGGATGCACAAGAAGAAACATGGAGTATGACTTTTTTTTTTTTGGAACACAAACTTGCATTAATCTAAAAGGTTCAAGGTCCTCTAGAGGGAGCAATTACAACAGACACATTTAACAGGGGACTGCTTTGCCAAAGCATCCGTTCCTTGTTGTTTGTACGTCGAATCCAAGAAATATAAAAGAACTCAAAAGATGAAGATTAACTAATAATGTCAGCAAAAATGCCATATAACTTTGAGATTGGAGACCCAGATTTCAGAGCAGTAACGAGGACGAGGGAGTCAAATTGACAGTGCAAGTTCTGCGTGCCTCTATTGACACAGTTTGCCATTGCTTCTCTTAGAGCTAGAGCTTCTGCCACTAGAGGGAAAGATACAAAGCAGCAGTGAGACATCCTTTTGGTGGTGGTGTTGTTTTCCCGTATGGTCCATCCAAGTCCTGCGAGCTTCCAGTCTGCTAGCCACGCCGCATCTGAATTCAGTGTGGTCGTATTCGGTGGGGTTGGTTCGCGGGGAGGAGGGGTCGGTTTCAACGTCGGTCTCTTGATGCTCTGTTCCGAGAGCTATTCTCTAGCCGCCTTGATGTCCTTTCATAGAGCTTCCTCTGGGGGGTATTTTCTTGTTGCTGAAGATGAGGTTGTTTCGAGCGAGCCATATCTCCCAAAGTATCCAAGGAGCCAGCTCCCCTGCAACAACACCTGCAGGGGGAGACAATCCAGAGCGAAAAGATCATGCCAGCCAGATGCTAAATCTACCATTCCTCTAATATCAATACTCTGTGCAAAAGGAGCTAGGCTCCACACTCTTTGCGCAAAGTTACAGTGAAGAAAAAGATGATTAGTAGATTCAGCAACATTGCATTGTGTGCACAGATCACCTGCAGCTATGTTTCGAGAAGCCAGATTGCTTCCCACCGGGAGAGCTCCACGGAAAATTTTCCAGAGGAATAATTTGATCTTTGGGGTAGTGTGGAGCTTCCAAATGTATGCTTTCCAATTGATGTCGCTTAAATGGGGATCTTCTAGGGTGGCCGTGGACAACTTCAGGGCTGTTTCATAGCCTGATCTCGTCGTGTATTCGCCGGTAGAAGTACCTAGCCAGATCAATTTGTCCCGAGACCCGGTTCTGCTTGGTTTTAGACTGAGGATGGTCTCCTCTTCCTGTGAGAGTACTTGTCGGATAGCTTCGATGTTCCAGTCTTGTCGGTTTGGTTGGAGCAGCTGGGCTACTGTCATGTCTAGTTGCGCTTCAGGTGGTGGTCCCATTGGTCGCCTCTGTTCTGTGAAGCTTAGCCAAGGCTCACTCCATATTTTAGTGGATTCTCCATCACCAATAGCCCAGCCTGAGTTCTTTAGAATAAGATCTATCCCAATTATTAGTCCTTGCCATCCATGGGATTCTACGGACTTAGTGGTTGCCTCAAGGAAGGTTGTCTCTGCAAAGTATTTTCCTTTTAAGATGCGGCTGAGGAGACATGAGGGATTTTGGAGGAGACGCCAGCTGAGTTTCCCCAAGGATGCGTCGTTGAAACTCTCGAAGTCTCTAAATCCGAGTCCCCCTTGCTCCTTTGGCAATGTCATTTTTTTCCAGGAGACCCAGTCTATCTTCTATTTTCCGTCTTTTCCATTCCACCTAAACCACGTCACCGCTGATTGGATTTGTTTGCAAAGGGATTGGGGGAGCTTGAAACATGACATGGTGTGAGATGGGATGGGAGATAGAACGCTCTTGAGCATCACCATTTTACCTGCTGTAGAGAGGTGCCTGTTCGACCAGCTTCTCGCCTTGCTTTTTATCATGTCCACAATTGACGAGAAGATATCCCGCTTCCGTCTTCCAAAATGCTCGGGTAATCCGAGATACTTGCCAAGCCCTCCTTCTTTGTGGATTTGCAAGCAGTCTTTGATCTCTGTTTTGATGGACAGTGGCGCTCTCCGAGAGAATGTGATGGAGGATTTGTTGGTGTTGATCGACTGGCCAGAGGCTGTCTCATAAGGTCAAGGTTTGCTTCAGGGTGGAGGCATTGGTGCTGTCCGCTTTTAGGAAGAACATAGTATCATCGGCAAAGAGAAGGTGATTGATCCTTGGCATGGAGTATGACTTACTCCATAACTTTAACACACTACTATTCTTAGTTTTAATAATTTCATCTTTTAAATCAATTTTTTTGTATTATATTGTTTTCAACAATTCAACATTTCAAAAAAATGTTTTGAAGAGTTATCACTTTCTTAAAAACTTTTAATTTGCTAATATTTATATATATATATATTCTCTATTAGTAATATTAAACCAAAATAGATTTAACTATATTAAGGATTTTTAACGTTAAAGCCCCTCAACTAAGTTTGTTTTGGGTAAAAACCTCAAAACTAAGTATTTACCGAATAAACCCCTAAACTAACTTTATTTAATGAATTAAACATTTGCCGGTCGTAATTATTATTACTACCGGTAAATATTTAGTTTAGGAGTTTCTATATTAAGTAAACATAGTTGAGAAATTTTACCATTAAAAATAAAAAAATACAAAATTTTATAACATTATCTAAAAATTAATAACTTAAATTTTGAAAATTAGTATTTTTATAAATTTCTGCAAATATATGAGCTTGATTTGTTTTTAACATCAACATTATATATGTATAAATTAAAAATGTAATAACCAGAAAATATAATAAAAATTATCTAAAGATTTATTATTACATTTTTTTAGATAAAAAATAATTTTTATTATATTTTCTTTTTTTACATTTTTGACTTTTAGATAATTTTTAATACAGGTAAATCTTTAGATAATGTTTGTTATATTTTCTGAGTTTTTACATTTTTAATTTATACATATATAATATTAATTTTAAAACAAATATTATAAATAAGATCCACTAAGTTATAGATACAAAACAAAACAAAATCAAAATCAAAAGAATCGTAACTTATTTCCCTAATATTGGGTTCTTTGAAATTTCGGCTATATTTATTTAAATTAAGTAAATATTATATAACTGTTTTAACTGATGTTAATTCAGATAACATACCATCACTTTTATTAAACTGATGTTAAACAAAAATATGGTTTTTTTTTTAACTTCAAATCATGAATAATACGACCCAAAGGGTAAAGTACTGAAACAGAACAATAGAGACAACAAAATATAAACACTCATTCTTAAAAAAAGATCTACGAGTGTATAATGTTTGCTTCTCTAAAAATTTGTTGGTGAAGCCATGCTGGTCCACCCATTGCCAAATAAGATTGAAAACGCCCGTCGCACAGCACGCTCTTAGCAATCTCCCGTGCAATACCATTTGATGATGCAGACTCAGATTCAAAGGCCACAGAAGGGAAGAACAAACAGAGTGTACTCACTCTTGACAGTATTGCCCTGTACCTTGGCCAATTTACTTGTCTCATTACGGCACTGATAAGATCATGCAGATCAGACCCAACCACTACATCCTGATAGCCGAGATCTTTCATACTTTGCAGCGCCCATTCCAACATCGCAACTCCGATGTTAATCTATCAGGAGAGAACGTGAATGCTTCTCGCGCATGATGAAGAACATCCCCTCTATGATCACGAATCATAAAAGCGCCCCCACTATGCAGTTTAGCGTTCCTCCAATACGAGTGAATATTACATTTCACAGTACCTATTAATGGTGGATCCCATCTCATGTTCTCTCCCAACAGGCCACCTATAGACTCCAAACGTTGCTGCTCTACATTCAACTGATTCCAGGTCCTAGCCTCTTCACCTGCCTGAGTAACTTGAGAAGCTAGTGAGTCTTGAGAATCTGCATACAGGACCTTATTTCGATTCTTCCAAATGCTCCAAAGAACCCAAGGTATCGCTCTTCTTTGTGAGACCGGAAGGGATTCTACCGACATTAGTTTGAGGTAGCTTGACAACCAACCAATCAGACTGTTATCAGTTATCGATGGACCTTGGTGAAAACCCGCTAAAGACCACATCTCCTGTGCAATCTCACATTCGAAAAGAACATGTTTGATCGACTCTACTCCTTGTTTACAGAGCTTGCAGACTGTATCCAAATGCATCCCACGTGTATTCAGTCTTTCAGAGACAGCTAAGGCTCCAGAAACCGCTCTCCACATAAAACTTCTAATTTTTGGAACTGTTGGGACCGTCCAAATGGCTCTCTTCAGCTCCAACAACCCTTGAGTAGCCAAACTCATTTGTAAAGCCTGCTGTTCCTTTTCTTTTGTAGCCACCATGTATCCACTCTTAACCGTATAAGAGCCATGAGAGGAATAAGCCCAGATGTCTTTGTCCGCTATGTTACCCACAGGCATATGTAATATCCGGTTAACCTCATTAATAGGAAAGATCTCTTGAAGCTTATCTCCGTCCCATTGATTCTCATTCAGCTTAAGATCGGAGACTTTCAGGTTAACATCAATCATCATCTCCTTGTTAATAGGTCTGCGCGGAACTTCATCAATAATCCATTTCTGACTCCACACCAAAGTTGACTGGCCATCACCGATGGATCTAATCAGCCCCTTACTTAACAACTCCCTGCCAAAAAGGATGCTCCTCCACGCGTACGACGGTCTATACCCTTTCCCACACTCCATAAAACCCGTATTAGCATAATACCTTCCTTTGTAAATCCTCGCAAGCAAACTATTAGGTTCATTTAACAACCTCCAAGCCTGTTTTGCTAGGTGAGCTTGGTTAAAATCTTCAATATCTCTAAATCCCAAGCCACCATTCTCTTTAGAAATGCAGAGTTTTGGCCATGATACCCAATGTATCTTCCTCGTTTCGTCACACTCATCCCACCAAAAACTCGCCATTGCACTCATGATTTTCTGGCAGTGATGCTTTGTCAATCTAAAACATGACATAGCATAAACAGGTAAAGCCATAGCAATTGACTTAAGGAGAACCTCCTTTCCACCAAGGGAAAGCTTTTTGCCAAACCAACCTTGAAGTCTTTTACCCAAATTTTCCCCTATATACGCAAGCAACTTCCTTTTAGAACCACTGAAACATTCAGGTAATCCAAGATACTTCCCATCACCACCTTCATTCTCTATATTCAGGAACTCAGACAGCAATCTCTTCATAACCGGATCGATCCCAGCACCAAATGTTATTGCAGACTTTTGAAAATTGATGACCTGGCCTGAAGAGTCACCATACAACTTCAGACGTCGAAGAAATTCTGCACACTCTGCTAGTGATGCCCGACATAGAAAGAAGCTGTCATCTGAAAATAAAAGATGCTGCACCGCAGGACACGTTGGAGCTAACTTCATCCCTGATACCAGCCCTTGGTGTTCCGCTTGATTCATTGTGTGGACCAAAGCTTCAGCACACAAAATAAATAAAAATGGTGATAGTGGATCCCCCTGTCTGATCCCCCTTTTAGGCCTGAAATGGCCATAGGACTGTCCATTTAGCAAGACGGAGAAAGACACTGATCGCACACAGCACATAATCCACGAAATCCATTGCTGATGAAATCCCAGTTTTTGAAACAAAGCTTCAAGGAAGTCTCATTCCACTCGATCGTACGCTTTCGACATGTCTGTTTTTATAGCAATAAATTCAGACTTACATAGGGGATTTGTCCTTAAACCGTGCACCATCTCATGTGCAACTAAAACATTGTCTGAAATCAACCGGCCTGAGACGAAAGCTCCCTGGGCAGGAGAAACAATGTGAGGAAGCACAATCTTCAGGCGGTCACAAAGTATCTTAGACACAATTTTATACACCACTGAACATAAACTGATCGGTCGCAGATCCTTCATCTGGTTGGGGTTCTGAACCTTTGGTAGAAGGCATATCTCTGTAAAGTTCCAATCTGCCGGTAACTGACCCGATTCAAAGAAACTCCTGACCTCCAAAATCACCTGTGGTCCAACAATGCTCCAGATTTTTTGGAAGAACTGTCCAGTCATACCATCAATACCAGGAGAACTGTCACTTTTGATCGCCTTGACTGCTTTCTTAATCTCTGCATCCGAGGCCGGCTTAATCAAACCTCTGTTCATACGTTCAGAAATTCTTGGAGTCAATCCTTCCAATAATTCAGTAGAGTCAGCGATACCAGAAGAGTGGAAGAGATCTTCAAAATACCGCACTGCAATCTCACCCATCTGTTCCTCTGAAAAATGTTCCACACCCTCCGAATCAAGTAGAGAATGGACTTTGTTCTTCATTTTCCTCGCCTCGACCCACCCATGAAAAACTTTTGTATTCTTGTCTCCAACTTGAAGCCAAGAGTTCTTGCTTTTCTGTTTCCAAAAAGCTTCTTCCTCAGAGAAAGCTCTTTCTAAATCCAACCGAAGCACAGGCAATCTTGTCAGATCCGGGAAGATTTTACTTTCTTCCAACTCGAGTTCATGCCTCAATCTCTTTATGTTCACATTTGAATTCACATTGGCTGACCTCTTCCACTTTGAAAGCTCACGGCGACACGACTGAATATGTTCTGAGACTGAACCTTGTCTTGAAGCAAAATTATTACACCATCCCCTCCTGATCACCTCAGCTATCTCTGGTTTCTTACACCACCATTTATCAAACATGAAACGGCCTGACCTCCGCCGCCCCGACTCAGCTATACTTGTATAAATAGGACGATGATCGGGTCCTGTCTTCTCCAAGTACATAGTGTGCGATTTTGGGAACATTCTGAACCACTCCACGTTGCCAAAGGCTCTGTCTAGTCGACATTGAACCCAAACTTTTTCTTTTATGCCATTAGAGTTGATTTCTCTCACACCACCCCAAGACAGCCTGTTTCCAGAGCTCGGGATCTCTTTCAGCATACAATCCCTCGCCATAGCTCTAAAATCAAAAAAAGGAATTCTCTTGTCTCCGAGGCCCTCCAGCCTTCTCAGAGTTATTCATCAACTCGTTGAAATCTCCAGTCAAGAACCAACCTCCATTCCTGTTCAAACTAATGTCTCTGAGTTCATTCCAAATTGCAGCTCGTCGGTGTTGAACAGGATCACCGTATACAAAGGACATATAGAAAGTCACCGCACCCAGCTCTACCTCTGTATCAATAATTCTTGCTGATGCCGAAAAAACATTCACCTCATACTTACTCTTCCAAAACAATGCCAAACCTCCGCTTAATCCCACTGGGTCCACCAAAAGACAATGATCATAACCCAGCAAACTACGCAGCTTTAGAACGTGACTACTAGAGTTTTTAGTCTCTAGGAGAAACAAGAAATCCGGGAGATGTTCACGACACATCTCCTCTAGGCGTCGAACTGTCAGGTTGCTTCTCAAACCCCGACAGTTCCAAGAGAGCGTTGTCATTGAGAATTGGATGGTTTCGGGGAAACCATCAACCCTTTCACTTGTTTTGACATTTTCGAAGACACCTCACCTTCCTCATGCGCCTTACGCTTCATTGAAGCTTCGGCTCTCTCATTAGGCCCATTGTCGGAACCAGTAGGAACACTCTTTCTCTTACTCTGGCTCCTACGAGCCCACGATGATCTGCTACTTTGTGAATTCCTACTTCTAGCCTGTCTTTCAGAGGAGATGTTGCGGCCGCTTCCTATAGCAAAACCTCCAATGTCTGCACCCTCCATGCGTACCCCATCTCCTTGATTCACCAAATAACCTTCTCCTCTCCTACTCATCTGCTGATTTCGGATCGTCAAAAGACCTTCCTCCCTATGATCTTCCCCAAAACCCTCTGATAGACCCTTCTCAACTTCACCACAAGCTCCTCTTTTATCAGTAGCTATCTTTTGTCGTAGAGGACCACGGGAAGATAATTCTGAGATGTCCGGTGCAACCTCAGATTGAACTCTGCTAAAATCAAACACCCTGCCTCTGTCTGTGTTCACTTCCTTCGAAAGCACAGGTGCTCTCTCCAACCGTAAACAAGATCTTTGACCAATGGGATCCTTAGACAAATCTTGTAGAGTCATTATCATCCTTGATTCTCTGATTCTTCTCTCTTCAGGATCAGCACAGTTCATATATATCCGCATCTGTTCAAAGACTTCAGGCGCCACTACTGAGGGTGAAGGCTCAAAACCCGGAGGTATTACCGGTGCTAACAAAGGCATGATTTTGTCAACGAGATTAACATGGTGCTGGCGCGCTTCTGGTGCATGATGTTCTGTTGTGTTATGACGCATCATCACTCCTTTCCCTTTCTCACGAGAACCTTGTAGTAAAGGGCACTTTTGCTTTTCATGAGACAACCGCAAACAGTGATAGCATTTCTTCCTGATTCTCTCATACTCCACATCCACATATTCCACCCTGCCCTTTGGTAGCATCACAGATTTCTTGTCCCTTATAGGCTGATTGAGATCCACTTGGACTCGCACATAATCGTGTAACAAAGGCTTCTCTGGATCAAATTCAATGACCTTGACATGTCCAATGCCATCAGCAACAGCATCAATGGTCTTCAATGTAAAATAGTTCACCGGGAGATTATGAAGCCTCACCCAAATCGCCGCAGTCTGTAGATAATTCGGTGGAGGGTTCTCAACCCACCGCTCCATTGCCATCCCCCAATCATCATAAGTCCAAAAACCTTGCTTAAGAACCATCTTGATATCAGTTTCCAAGTCAAATATGAATTGAAACCTTTCCTTAGTCAAAGCGATGCCCCTCACACGTTCATAAACTTTCCAAATCTTTGGCATCGTTTTGAGCATCCTCCCCATATTCTGACACTCCGGGTTCAAAAGCCTACCAAGGATGCTTCTTCCTCCTCTTTCCATAGCACAAAAGTCATCATCATCAGGAATGATGATCGACTTATCCTCTCCCAGAGACATACTTTGCAATACTTCAGCCAAATTCGCATCCATTAGAAGAAGAAAGAGAGTTTTTGATCGCCGTAGGTAATAAGAATGTTGATTGCGAAGAAAACCCTTATGCGGCTGAAACCTAAACCCTAAATAGACCAGAAGTGCCGTCGAAGATTTTTTGGGAAACATAATATTTTCCCAGGATTTTCGAAGATTTCCAAAAAGATTTTGGAAATTTTCCTTAGTTATCCAAGTTGCAGCAGGGATATCCTCCCTCTGTAGATGAACTCCACTAGGATTGACCAGACGGCCCTCGCCCTGGGAGAAGATTTTGGCTTCCGCCGCCGTGAGTGTTGCCTCCGATTTCGCAATCGCAATCGCCATCCAATAAAAATATGGTTATATAATTTTTATTGGTATCAATTTTTTATTGATGTAAATTTTGTGTCATCTTCATAAGTGATGTTAACAAAAATAATAAATGCATCAATTATTTAAGTGATATAAATTTATAGAATAAAATCACTTTTGTCTAAATGATATAAACTAATAAAGATTACATCATTTTACTGAACTGATGTAAAATTAATTAATATTAACATCATTTACAAATAAGTAATTTAAAATGATATCACTTACTTTTGTGATACAAATTAAGTGATGCAATTCAATTGTTTTTTTTGTAGTGCACTAACTTATTCAACCAAATATTTTTAATTAAATATAATCATAGTTTACATATCTTTTAAAATTATTGTTTTAATTTAATACATAAGAATATAAAATACCAAGAACACAACAAACATATTTTATTATTCTTCCCTCTTGTTCTTTTATTTATGTCTGTTTTTTTCTATTAAAATAAGCATGCTAAGTTTATTATAATCCTAGCTATATGAATTATATTAGTAGAGTATTAACTCTAGAAAAGTCCTGTGAGTTTGACAAAAAAAAAAAATCTTGTGAACAATACTTTGATTAATATAATTAAAT